>NC_067119.1:42725095-42905095 GCF_021347895.1 Acanthochromis polyacanthus
TAAAAACGTGGTGAAAAAAAGAGAATTTATGATTGGTCATTAAAAACCACGGAGTCCCGTCAGAACCAGTCACAGAGAGTAATCTGAAGTTGTGGAAGCAGCTGGGTCAACTCTGGGCATCTGAACTCAAAATGTCTGGGAGGACTGATTCCTGAGGAGAACGGGCTATTGTTACTGAATGCAGGAATCTAAGATAACTATGTTTAATAAGGAATTTAAAACACAAAATCAGACTAAAGAAATCTGATTCACGTTTCCACAGAGTAGCCATGAGTGTAATTATAACTTCATACGGCGTCAGTTTGCTGTATGAATCTATTATAAGATTTAAAACAAAGCTTTGGGCTCATTTCCATGTTTGTAACGCAGACACAGGAACATTTCCCACTAATCCTTCAGCGTACAGCTCTAGCTGATGCATGAGGAGAGAGTCCCGAGGCCTGAATCATGACGGCCCGTTAAAAGTTCACGATGTTGCTCAATAATGCCTCTCCTGCTTCTAAAGCCAGAGATTTTTAAGTGAATTTCATAAATTGTTCCCTCAACAAACCACAAGCAGCTGTTCCTTCCAAAACTTATATCCAGGATGTAGGGGAGGGTCGGCCCGCTGAAACACACTTTCACCACCATTTAGTTCTCTGAGATGTACCCTCAGAACAGGCGATGCTCACAGCAGCTCAGACTGAGATGGAAATCCATTCCATAAACAATAAAATATACACGTTTTATTAATGATGGTGATGAGGCAGAAAGCTAGGACTAAGTGGTGCTCACATCATTTTGTTTTTGGTAAAAGGATAAGTCCTCTAATGAATCAGAACATGTGCTCCTGCTGTGAGGTTCAGGAGAACTTGGATGAAGAAGACTGTGAAGCGTTTTGTTGTCCCGTTCATCAGCCCAACCTCCTCCCTGACATGGAACTAAACAATACTGACAAAAGGCTAACTATGTTCTCCAAACATTTATTTCTTCATTTTTATTCTCAGAACAGATGGCTATCAAGCCCTTTTCCGTTCTAGCAACTAATTATGCAAAGTCATGGAACAATCAGATTACAACACGTGACATCTCCACAATAGGCGAGTGATTTGTTCCAAACATCCACTGCTTTCTGTTGGAGTTCTCTGTCATTTACATCCTGTTTGTGTATTTTCTTTTACATTCTATCCCTTTTAAAAGTGAGCATGCACAGTTAATATTTATTTGTTTTTACTGATTATGCTTCAGGCTGATCATTAAGTTGTCAGACCGATCTGTTTGATCAGCAATGTTCCCTGCTGAATGTTTTACCCCTCATTTATTACAACACTCTGTTCATTTTCATTTCTAGTACAGATGCCAGAGTTTTCAAAGACATCTATACCAGGGTGAATTTTAGGGCAATAAATGGAAAAACCTATGTACCTGGTGGAATGATGCAGCTTTGAATGTTTCAGTCATCATTCTGTCACAGTGGAACAAGATCGTTTCAACAACTTTAACCCCACATAAATGGTAAAAGGAGGCTAAAAGTGTCCGTTACTACAAACATGTAGTAAACATGCACAGATGGACGTCAGCTCTGAACACGTTCAGTCCTGGAGATATCTCACTGCTGTCTATAATAACCTCACAGCTTCACAGAACATGATTTTGTGTCATCTACTGAAAGCTTTATAGCATTTTTTGTTATTCCTTCTGACAAATCTGTGAGTTTTAGTGCAATAAAAAGAAGAATAACTGGGCTATAAACACACGCAGTGATCACCGCCAGCTGTCAAAGAAGACCAACAGAGACTTCCATACAGTCTGACTTGTTTGGCAGCCAGAGGAGTCGCCCCCTGCTGGCTGTTAGACAGAACACACATCTGGTTCTGTGTTCAGGTACATGTCCACAGGTGGTCAGTTCCTCTTATCCCATTCACTGTCTATGTGAAACGCATCCCGTTGCATGCTGGTTGCATTGCGGAGCGTTGAACTGGAGCTTGTTTGCATAAAAAAAACTTTAATTTCTACTGTATGTAAATGAGGCATGGGGAATGGAGGTCGTTAAACGTTTAAACGAGCCGTCATTGAACTAAAACCAGGACAGATCCAGCAGATTATTTCTCACCTCAAATGCTTTCAGAAATGCTTTTTGCTAAACTGTTTTCGTAATAAAAGAGAAAGTTAGAAACCGAGCGGCCATGTTGGTCCGACGCCTCTACGGACTGAAGTCTGGAGGGCTGTCATGTGACCTCCTGGTGGCCACTGGTGACCCGCCCACCATGAGGGTGATATTTTCGGATGCGGTGCATTTCCATGAGAGAAAAAACAGCCCTGTGGACACGTAGCTTCAGCTTCACTTTTACACTTTTCAGAGACTATTTCTGCCTTTCATATTCAGATTCTGGTAGACTCCAAACACCGTTTTTTCAGGGCTGCCCAGAAACCCAATTAGGTACTACTTCCCCCAAAAAACAGCCCAACAGTGTCTCTAGAGGGGCAGTTCTTCAGTCACAAACAAAGAATGAGGCAGCTCTAAGACAGGTTCCTACAGTGGAGAATGGTTTGTTCAGTAACCTGTGCCATCCATCCAGTAGGTGTAGAGGCACTTTACAGCCATGGACATAAGTTTGGACACAGCATGGCTTCCTATGTCTGTTTTGATGTCTATTACAGAACATAACTAATATTTTTGACAGCACCAGTTTAATTAGTCAACAAATCAACAAGGGATATAATATTATCAATAAATTCCAACAATTGGAACAACTTTGTTCCCAAAACATAATATTAGAAGAAAATAACAAAAAAATGCAGTACTTTCACAACCGAATTTGGTAAGAACAACAAAATGACACCAAACTCTTTTGATGTTTTTTTTAAATATGAAACTTAATATAGTTCTCAGGAGTTGTGTACTGTATTGTAAGTGACAATTTTGTGGTATTTTCTAAGATTCACAAGCGTCATGGTACTTGTGTCCAAACCTATGGCCATGGCTGTACCTTCTGATAATGAAACACTGGACCTGCTGGTAGAATCAGTGGATCATCAGACTCATTAGGACCAAAGTGAACATTGTTACTGATTTATAATCACAGCTTCTACAGTGTCTTTTGTAGCTCCGCGGTACGTAAGTGATTACTCTCTGAGTCAACTTTTATCTCACTTCTGTGGGCGGCTTTGAAATGCGGCTGCCTACTCATTATGTTATCATGATATATTTTGCAAAAAAGATGTCTTTATGGGGGGTTTCCACCTGATTAACACACATTGTATATTTAGTTTTCCTGGCACAGTTCACTTTGGAAAATACTGAAGGTTCTCGTGGACTTTGAAAGAATTCACGTGTTTCTTTTTTCTAAACGTGAATGCAGTCTTTCCTTTAGGTAATAAATTAAACTATAGAGTTACTGAGAAATGTGAGCATAATGTTTGCTGTTGGATATTTATTTAGCATTCAGATGCTGTATGCTGGGCCTGCACAGTGGCGTAGTGGTTAGTACTTTCACCTTGCAGCAAGAAGATCCCCGGTTCAAATCCCGGCCTGGGATCTTTCTGCATGGAGTTTGCATGTTCTCCCTGAGCATGCGTGGGTTTTCTCCGGGTACTCCGGCTTCCTCCCACAGTCCACAAACATGCTGAGGTTAATTGGTTACTCTAAATTGTCCGTAGGTGTGAATGTGAGTGTGATTGTGTGTCTGTATATGTAGCCCTGTGACAGACTGGTGACCTGTCCAGGGTGTCCCCTGCCTTCACCCGAGTCAGCTGGGATAGACTCCAGCACCCCCCATGACCCTAGTGAGGATAAAGCGGCGTATGGATGGATGGATGGATGGATGGATGGATGGATGGATGGATGGTGTATGCTTCTATTTTCTCCCTGAAATGAGGCTTTGGGACTAAAGGTTTCAACAAAGCCACAGTAAAAAGCTCATCTCCTGGGAAAAACGTGGTGCTTGGAGTCTTCAGAGACAGAGACATGTGAAAGGGCAAAGATATTATGCTGTTAGATTACAGATGCTCATATAATTCAGTAAATTATGGTTGATCGTAGCTGCAGGTGATGTGGAAGACAGTCTACTGTCTGTTTGCTTAATGGCCTGCAATTTAGATTTTTTTAAGTTTATAATTTTGATTGTTGAGGCAAATTAAACCTAACATGAGTATTCTGATTTGCAGTGTAGGATCAGTGCCGTTGCTCATTATGTGGTTCGTTCTGCTAAATGTGAGCAAACTTCAAAAAAAAATCTCACAGAACTGCCAGGAAAAAAAATCCAAATAGATGAAATGTTAAGAATAGCAGAATAGAAAGCTGTAACTTTTAAAACACAAATGATCAAATGGTTAATATTTAATATGTAATGCCTTCTGCTCTGTCCCCACAAAATGACATCCCATACAACTAAACTGGAATCTCAATTACAGTCTGAGGAAAACACATTTTCTGCAAACTAATGGTCATTTGTGACGCAGCACAAAAACATGTTCGGTCTTTTATTTCACAGCTTGGTTGTTTCCAGTCAGATTTTAGATGTGGCCTGGTAACCCAAAAAATGAAAGAGACGATTGAAACGTGTTGCATTTTACACAAACCCTGCTGTGTTTCTGACCCTAACTGTGTCTGATTGTAAAGCTTTAAACATACAGTTGTCTTTATGAAACTGTTAACCAAACTGAGATGTGTTTCTAATCCTAACCACATGGTTTTGGTGCCGACATTTAACAAAAAATAAAAATTGAAAACAAGCATTGAGGGAAAAATAAACTGAAGTCTGACAATAAGGCACACATCAGAAGAAGTCATGTCTCTGGAACCCTAAACCTTCATCCTTCCGTTGACTGTAGATTTTTTAGGGTGGAAACCTTTTCTACTACCTCACAGGTGAAGGAATAATTTAGTTTCTAAAATAAATGATGTTTGTGTCAAAGCCTAAACGTCAATGCAGTTTAGTTACAGAAGAACAGGCAGGATTGGTCAAACGTGAGCTTTAAAGTCTCATAGTTTTAAATGACTCTGTTCTGATTATGACTGAGTAACTCAAAGTCTTTGCTTAGTATCTCATAAATTAGATTCAAAGATGAGTGTACCTGTTACCTTTATCTCTTGTCAGATGTGGGCCTCCATGTGACTCCTTTACCGTCCCCCACCAGGAACCAACCAGATCCTACAGAAGCAGCTGGAACCAGGAGGTGAAGGAGGACAGCTCTGAACGTAACGCAGCCTAATGGAGTGTTTACTGTGTGGGACAGGAAATGAAAATGGTGGCTTAACAAGCATGACGTAACTGGTTGTTTTAGCTGACTGTACGAGCAGTTCAACCCCCCAAACCCTGCGCATCTCTGTCAGGGGAAAGGAAGGTACAAGTCTGAGTCCTGGCATCAAAGCTAGCATGCTGTGAGGGTTCTTCTAAAAGTTCTCGTCCTCACCCTGAAACAAGGGGCAAAACTGTACACTACAATACCTGATATCACTGTCCACAAAATGTCAGACCTCTGAAGCCATCAAAGGACAAAATCATTTAAGAACAACAGATTTTGACAACTTTTTGAAGTACTCTTGTACCTGTTTTCCATCAGCTTTAGTAACGCAGTACTTTACAAAATCTCAAATTCATATTGTATCATAAAGTCTATTTGCTAAAGTAATTAGTCTTATTGAGTCTGAAGGAAATGAAACAGCAGTTAGTCTGCTAGAATACAATAACTCCAGCTTGTGTCGGTTTAACCAGCGTGGAATCAAACAGCTCTTTTCCATCCACTCGTACCTGTTTCCAGTTTTAAAGCTTGAATCATCGCTAACGTCTCCTCTGATGGATAACTTCCGTTCTGAACAAGAACATGTTCTGTTTGTTAAGGTCACCAATGGCAGAAATATTATACAAGACTGTATTAATTTCTAGATTTTCTAAATGTAATTTTTAAACATGCCATACTTTTCTAATCAAATTAAACAAAACAGCTGTTAGCCATTTCTTTGCTAGCAGCTCACCACATTTTGTTGAAGCGATGATTTCTAGCCCACAATGGTTCATGGTTTAAAGTAGCCAAAGAACATTTTAATGAAAACTGGTATAGTTCTAAGAAAAATCTAAAAAACCTGCATGACGTACTGCTGAGTAAGGTTTGATCTATAGAGGGGATTTTTAGTCATTTACGTTATTTTGGATGTCAGTGGGATTATAAAGAGGTTTATTTCCCTTACAGGAACCCACCACCAGACAATAGGAGGCTGTAGGGGTTTGGATGGGGCTGAGGTGGTATAAATGTGTTAAAGAACCACCTTTCAGCCTTTCTGCTTCCATTGTGATGCAGGATATCCAACAACGTTCACTTTAATGGCACCAAGAGTGGTTCTGATGTCAGTCTGGTTCTGTGAGCATGTGGTGGACACAGAGTAATGGAGCTTTGTTTGTTATCCTGTAGGGAGACTTTAAGTGAAGATAACAACGTTTCAGAAGAGAAAGGGGCTATTTGATGAGAGATGTAAACCTGCTGCTTGTGGTCCTCTCTAAGGTTGATCATTCAGCACTGAGACCTACACAGCAGGTTTAGGGCTGTTCAGAAGTTCCTCCTCTGGACTAGGTGCTTCTTTCTTCCCAGAAACCAGCCCTGAACCAGCTTCTCCAGGGGCGGTTCTGCGGTTGGAACATGTACCAAGGCCGCCTTAAAACGAACTGCAAGTCCCAGCAGTAGAAAACATCCTCCTGATTTCTGTATAATCTCAGTCATATGACAGAACTCTATTTGATTTGGACCAAGTTGTCAAGTTTATTGTGACTAAACCTAAGTCATTATTTCAGGTCTTTGGATAATTATGAACCTAAAACAACACTCCTCCTGGTTTATTCTTGTGAAAACACATTTTCAGACAGTATTGGTGTTGTCTTAGCGGTCTGTATCACATAAAATCATGTCTTCTTTTTATCTGCTCTGTGTTTGTTCACCTCCACAGCGAACACAGTGAGCTGCTGCCAAGTCAGAGCTCATGAAACAGGACCTGAGGCTGCTGGCACCCTGTGATGTTCCTATCAAGTCTGGGCACGGCTTTTGACAGTGGTTTGCTCACAAAATGTCTGTTTGATTTGGGCCTTTGTGTTTGTGCTGATTAAATAAACTTAAAATCACAAGCAGCTTGGAAAACACTCATAAATTTGATGTCAGAATAATATTATAGTGGGAGGATTTTTCCAGCTCTATCTGTTTATATAGCTCACTTAAGGCAAAGAAAAAAGATCCCCAGGAGGCGTCTGTTTCATGAGTAGCTGAACACATCCTGCAGTGGAAGCCATGCCTCATCTACAGATTGTTCTCCACTAACCTCTCAGTCGACAGTGTGGTCCAGCAGTCCCGTTGGAGAACACAGTTTCTCAACCTGCAGTCCACAGGTTGGCATCATTCCAGCATGGACAGAAGTTCCACGTCTCACTGATAAAAAATGTCCATGTCATGACTCCTCCAGTGTCCCACATCTATTACCAAAGGCCAACCTGGAAGTCTGCATTCCTAAACCGTCTGGGAGTTGTTCTTATTCCTGCTTTAACTGAACTGTCCTTCAAGAACTATGAACATCGGGCAATGCTTCATAAGTCTGATGTGGCATTCATGCATTCAGAGTATTGAGATCTCTGGCTTTCATCGTTTCATCCATTTGATTGTTTGTTTCTTCCACCAGTGGTTGTGGTCTGCTGATAGAAGCAGCTTTTATCAGGACTATGATGACACACTTTCCTAACGAGAAAGATCAACAGTAATAGGTTCCTGGAAATCAAACTCTGTATCCCTTCTAGGGCCAAAATTACATTCTGGGAAGTAATGGCGCTTTCATGTTGGGTCGTGTTTACAATGTTCTAAAGATGAGTCCCTTTGAATGATCCACTGATGTGGGATTAACGACCTGGTAAGTGGGACTTTAAATAGCTTCAAGCTTACAAGTTGCACACATTTTTAAAAGGTCACTTCACACATTTTTTCACTTACTTGGCGGTTCCTACCCATGTAGATGGTTGTCATTTGGAGTTGCTCCAGTCGAGGACCTTCATGATAGACCCTCTGTGCAGCACTATTCTATAAATCTTTTGGCTATAAGTGTATACCTCTTTCTAGTATTACAGCAAAATTACCACTGTATTCAAATAGTTAGTCATTGTAGGGCAGTAAGTAGACATTTGATATGTTTCTCAGTAGTGTTTAGTTAATGTGCTGCCATGTGGATGAAGATGTGTTTTATCTTTGAAGGTGCAGCTATCAGCCCAGAGCTTTGTGACGGGTTTATGTCACAACTTTGCACGTTTGTTGCAACTATTTTCAATTATTTTTCATCGTTGTCAGTAAAACATTAAACATGTGCCCACAAGTCAGACTTCCTTTGCTTTTGTAATGTAAAAACCCACTTTATTTGTCTTCTCAGTTTCATTTGTTGGTTGTGGTAAATTCTGGGACCTGAAGTTCACGTTTTGACCGCCTGATTCCACCTACAGCAAAGTCTGAGCTATGAAGTCCTGAAACATTTGTGTTGGGTCCTGCAGGATCCCAATAACACTGTAGTCCTCTAAATTCTTGTTTGGACTTGAGAACAAGGGAAATAATTGGGATTTGTCAGCACCACCATTTCCTGTCAAAACCATGTCCAAACAGAACCCCTGCTCAAGACTGCACAGATCTCACTGGAAGAACTTTTTCCAAAGAAATAGTGTACATTAGGGTATAGATGTCAGATTTGACTGACTTTACACTGACGACCATCAGCAGGTCAGAATTTGATGTTGCTCAAAGTTTTAATTTAATGATATTCTCAATATCGATGCACTTGTGTTAAAGTTCATGAGCAAATCAAGGCTAAAGTTATAGTTTCCACATCCAGTATTACATGAGGATCTGCTAGGGTCAGAGTTTTGTAAATTTCGTTATCAGATGGTGTACATAAGGTTCTGTGATGTCTGTTGTGACTTGTGTGGCTTCTGCATTACAAGGACACCGCCTCCAGCTCCAAGGCAGCACAGAGCAAACACCTAAAACCACGTATCTGCAAGATCCTCGCTCCAACTGGAAATGGTGCCAGTGGCCTCTGAGCTGCAGGTCATTACCAAAGATGATACATTCAGCTTGAAGAACCACACTACAGCCCCATTTACATTGTCTGAGGTTTATACTTGCAGTTTATAAACCTTGTTTCTGGAGTACATGGTCAAGAAACCTCTGCTCTCCACAGGAAATCAGGCTTCTTCAATGTTTCTCTACTCTGAATACGAAGATACTTCCATGATATAAAGAAACCTGGTCACTCCAAAAAGCCAATCACAGCTCAGTTCTTTAAGAACACATTTAAAAAGCTGCTATAGCCCAGATATGGAGATGGAAAACAACCTAAAAGTAGAATTCATCTCGATCCTATGCTCCTACTAACTTAGCTAACGTCACTGATGAACTTCTGTCACCAGAGATTGATGACAGGATTCTTCACAACCCTGAAGAACACATCCTGGGATCCATGCCTTAAATATCACATTTCCCATCCACCAAAGGATGAAATGAAAGAGAAGCTGAGGAAACTGGAAGGATGAATACATGGATGTGTTTCCACTGAACTCTGATGATGATCTGCTTTTAATTCTAACCTTATGTCAAGAAGTTTTTATCAGTGAGTGAAGTTTGCAGTTTTTGGTGGATGTTTTTCTAACCATGACTAGAAGCTTCCACAGCTAACCGTAAAAAAACTGGAGCTGTCCAAACATCAGCCTCAATCCTAAACCTAATCACAGTGCTAACTGAAAAAAGTTGCTTCTGTCAAGAAAATTATCGTGAGATTCCTTTAGTCATGCAAACATAGGTTTCAGTTTATTCATCTAAAAGGTGCTCAGCTCAGTGTAGTCCCCTTTTACCCCCCAACAGGCATTCTGGGTTTTCATTGCAGAAAACAGCAGGTGCACTAATAGCATTATATTCTAGTGGTTTAGCACAATCAGCACTGTCACTTTTAAATAAGATGGTCAAACCTTTTAGGAGCTCACTGGTTGCAGTTTGTCTCACTTCACCATCAAAAAAAATCATAGAAACTTGAAACATAAAGCTGTGCTGTCATCAGACCCAGACAGGAACACAGTTGTTTTTCAGATGTGTGAACCTGGACAGTTAATGTCAGACGTGTGCTTTCAAAGTCTGCACATTAGTTAGTAAAGAGACATTCGTCTGCACAGAAGTAACTGAAAATAGTGATGCTTTAAAAGAAAATACCAGACGGTGGATGTGATGATGGAGACTGAGTGTACTGAGGAGAGGACAGAACCAGAACACTGCATCTGGAACAAGGAAGTGGATTCTTGTAAAACCTGACACACTGTGCGTTCTAGAACAGGACGTCTTTGCTGTTTTTGTTGATGGTGTGTCTCCAAACCAGCTAGAATGTCTTGATCAGAATGTCTGTATAAAGAGATGCACACAGCGACCCGCTTTGTATTTGATGATACTATCTTCTTCATTTGGAATCAGAACCAGCAGTATTCTGATCACCAAACAAACCGTGGTGGCCGAGGTCTGCTCTGCCCATCTCTGTACTCTGTGAAAGTTATTTGTGCTGCATGCTGTTAGTCAGCAGCAGAGTGAGCTCATTGTGAGCCAATGGCCACAAGACAGAACCTTCTAGAACCTTCAAACCTTATTAAAGGAGCAATTATCTCCAATAAACCACCTACATGGTTGTTAGATGACCTGAATCTAGTAACTGAGACCATAATAAACTACTATCAGTGGAAATCAGCCGGAGTCAGTGACAACCTGAAATGATGAAGTGCCAAAAACTGCAGTTCCTCAAATGGCCAGGTGGCTGTGAGGCTCCCATAGACTCCCAACTTAAATGTCCAGCTAACAGTGGAGATAAACAGGTTTACAGCCTGGTGCAAAAAACTGTTTTAGTCTCCACAGCTCATGTTGCCATTCATAACTATCATGCAGGAGGTTGAATTTTATATAAACTACTGGTCAAAGGGTTTAGAACACCTCAGTTTTTCCAGTTTTTATGGTAAATTCTGCATGTTCAAGTCTGATTGTTCTCTGAAATGAAAGCAGAGACAAAAAAAAACAAATGAAGTTAAAAATTTATTTACAAACCAAAATTTCTTCTAAACTTCTGACTCATCAAAGTCCCTCCTTTGGCAGATCTAACAGCTGAACTCACTCATTCTTTCCTCAATAGAAATCAAATATTCTTCATAAAGTTCTTCCAGCTCTGCAGCAGAAGTTCCATAAATGTGAGGTTCTTGTAGGTTCTTTGCTTTCACTCTTCTGTCCAGTTCATCCAAACCAGCTCCATGGGTTTAAGTCTGGAGACTCCATGTTCTCAACCATCTGGTTCTTTGTTCCTGAGGTGGTTCTACAGAGCTGGAACTGATGTTCTGGGTCATTATCTGCTGTAGGATGAACTCCTGACCAACTAGAACATATCAGAGGGTTCTGCATGGAGCTGCAGAATGCTGTGGTAGACGTTTAGTTTCAGGGTTCCTCTCAGTCTGTAGAAGAACCGACTCTGGATCCAGCAGAACAGCCCCAGACCTTCACACTTCCTCCTTCATGCTGGACAGCTGATGTTCCACACTGAGGAACCGTCCTTTCTCCTACTGATGAACCAGAGACTTCAGGTTTAGCTCCATCAGTCCATAACACCTTCTTCCAGGCTTCAGTAGTCCATTGGTGGTGTTTCATGGTCCAGGAAGCCTCTTTTTCTGGTTCTGCTGCATCTCCACCTGTCAAACCTGCAGCTCCAAGTCTTCAAAAGCTGGACTCACTGACACCTGGACTTTCTTCAGGTTCTGTGTAGGAAAGACCCCCATTTACAGTGTTCTGATGGTCTGTCTCTCTTCTGATGTTAATTGTCTTTTCCTCTCCATTTTTACAGCTACTTTCTGCAGTACTTCCTGTTCTAATAATGTTCTGGAGGGTTCCATGGTGGGTTCCAACACTAGTTTTATGCAGACAGAGGGGGTTGGAAGGAATCTAGAAAAGTTGGGACTCCTGTTGGATTTGGTAGCTCCAACTTTCAAAGCTTCATCAACCTCCATTAAGTTGTTAACCCGTTTCTGTTCCCTGAAAAACGCCTTTTTGTATAATTCTGAGATGTATATTCTTGTTCAGTTCTGGGTAACCTCACCTCTTTTAGCCTCTGGAAGTTCACCACTGACCTTTGGATCACTTCAAGCTATTCATTGGACAGAACTACTGGAATTTCAATTAAAAAATGAAAAAATTAGGGCTTTCTAAAACTTTTTGTACCTCACCTACTACATTGTATTTAGACTCAAAGTTATTAATTGAGGGCGTGGCAGCTTTAGGACTGGCCTGTCAAAGGAAAGTAGATGTTCCAGAGATGTCGGCATAGCCCACCTCAGCTCCACCTCTTTGGCCATTCTTGGAATAGCTTCAGTTTGTCTTTTGGGTCTTCAAAACAACCACATTCCATTTAGATGAGCCACTTCCACAGTCCTGGTGCTGAGCATGCTCTGTCATTCCTTACTGGGATACTCCATGAAACTAAGCCATTCAAAGTTAATTAGTTTCACCTGTGCTTTTCCACTATGCCAAGTCCAACGTCTGCTGGTCGGTCACACAGCCACATAATGACGTCTCCTACTCTGTGTAAAAGCAGCACTTCATTCTTTTAAAGACACTTGAACTGTTTCTACAGCAGGAACAGCAGAATTCAAACCAGAAAGAGAGATCAGATTTTCAATTTATTTTCAAAGTCCCCATGATTGATTGGACTGAAAATAATCTTGTCCTGTAACTTATTGGTTTCCAACATCTCAAGCATAAGAATGGGAAACTTTACAGAAGACGATCAATCAGTGAATGGACCACATCTTTTTGAGGGGATGATGGAGCACAGAGGGCTATTCAGCATCCAACATACCATCCACTCCTTAGGAAAATGAATAACGACTGTTAAACTGCCTGCTAATATAATGCATACCTTGTGTTGTGATGGCCATTATTCTCCAGGTTACAGTAGAAATAGAGGAATGCCTGTGTGGACCGTGGGCAGGAGGATAATCAGAAGAATGAGTCTGGAGAACAGGCCGGCTCGTATTTCACCGGCCCTGAACCAGAGACTGAAGTGCTGTTTGTCCAGGCCTGCAGGGCTCATAATGAACGACACGGTGTTTCTGTTCGGGCAACAGTATCAGGCCACAGATCAGCGGTGTCAGAAAGAAACATTACTGTCTGGGCTTCAGCCGAGGCAGATTTCTGAAAGACGAAACCGAGAGGAGAGTTTTTGCACTGAAGCTGCTGATAGGAAATGTTAATGTTTGGAAACCTAGGAGAAGATGACAGGGATGTCAGGATGGAAGAACCTTTAGAAACGCTGTTAAAAAGGCAGCAAAGACACATCCCTATAGTCAGCTGTTGGTGACACTGAGGGGGTGGAGATGTCTACTTTACTGAAAGGTCAACATCGACATGATCCTATCAGGCAAGGAGGAGGAAACGTAAAGATACAGCAGGAGGTGATTTGGTCATGACTTCTGCTATGGAGATGTGTCCTTAGATGGATTCTTTATCTTAGATTATAGGAGGGGATGACAATGAGAAAACATGGTTCATTTCCTCAGATGATCCAGTAGACACACCCTTTCAATCTACCTTCCATTCAAATGCATTTATTCTTTCCTTTGCTGAGGCCACTTCACTGAACTTTTTCCTTTGCTCCTGGCTGTAGACTGATGTAGGAGAGGGAAAGCCCACATGAAACCGCCGTTCCTGCCTCAAAGGCTGGTATAAATCTTAATTATGGGATGGCACATCACAGTAAGCAGTAAGTCAAACCCATGTAGACTCTGTTAGGACCAGTTTTTTAACACGGAAAGACCATAATTCATGTTTTTCCATGAAGGCTATATGTTTTTGCCTTGTGATAATCACTGCAAATGAAATGAGTGGAATGTCAGTAATTAATAATAAAACCTTGTTGTGGTCCCGTCCTCTGGGCCGGGCTGGAGGACCCGGTATAGTTAAGCTTAACTTCCTTAACTTTTCCCATTCATTCTCTATGGTAGTTCCTTACAGTACAGATGTAATATATTTTTGGCCACTATGGAGATTTGGGGGGCGCTGTTTCACTCTTTTTGGTAGCGCTTAAAAGCCGCCGCTTCATACTGTATGATTGCCAGTCTGCAGCATGTAATCATGTAGTCTGTTGATTTGAACTCTGAATATGACTGGAATTGATTTCGGCGATCTACATGACTTTAAGTTACTGTAATTGTGTCGGGTTTTTGTGTGTATTTTGTAAGATTTGTAACAGTTTTTAAAAGAGAAACGTGAATTTTACTAGGGGGATGGATATTGTACTCAATGACATTTGCCATCTTAAAAGTGTGAAAAAATAACAGCTTAACTGAGCAATGTTTTCCATTAACTATTGTTACCAAATTACCAAATGAGCTAAGCTTTAATATTAGATTTATATTGGAGAGACTCAATGCTGAAACAATACTTGATATGAAACAACACAGGTTGATACTCAATATCTGATTAATCTGAAGAAATGTTCTCAATTTTTGTGTAATTTACAGTAAATTAAACACATTGAGTGTAAAAAATACATTTACAGTTTTACTGAGGCAGTATCTATCAGGGCATTATTTTTTGTATGTGGATATGCAATTTTATGTCTTCAAATGGAATATTTGAAATAATGTGATTAAATTTACTGTAACAGAACAAACTGCTACCCTGTGGTATTTTTTGGGCCAGATAATATTATTATTATTATTATTTTTTTTTTTTTTACCATATAATACTTAATTTTGAATTAAATGTATTTAAGTATTTAAATTAAACTATTTAAAACACAGAAAAGTTTAAATATTCTCAGTACTGTAGGGAAACTTTTATAAAGAAAGCCATTACTTGTGTGGCTTTATGTAGAGCCAAGTTTTCTTTTTACACAGAATAAAAGCATAACGATAACCATACTTTTACATAACCACAATATTTTTTGTACTCTTTCCACCCCTGGTATTATTGATTTTGGGACAGCAAAAATATTTTCCTGTGTCTAAGAGTGTAAACAAACTTTGCAATCCTCACATATTAATTTTGATACACTCATAGAATAAATGTCATATTTGTATTGTGTAGAGTGCCTGTATAATGAGAGTGGCGACAACTGGGGATTTGAAGCCATTTTGTTTCCATTCACTCAATATGGGACGCGCAGCGCGAGGTGCACATTCACGAAAACTATGGATTGTTTACTGATTTCAAGACATGTTTTGGACAAAATAATTTACTGGCTTGTTTTGTCTGGATGTCCAAGGTTGGATTATGACTGTTTTTAGTTGAATATTTTCATCTGTGACTAGTTTTGAGCCTCCAAAGGTGAGTTGTGCTGTTTACGTTATTTGCTGTTTGTCAGACAAATGTGTTTATATTACCCGCTGTGGTAATCACATCTGAAAGTGGTTTATACCGGCGGATTCATGAGAATCTAAGCTTTCCATGGGTGTATAATGTTTCTATCATCAAGTTTGCAGCTTCGGTCAATTTAGTAAAATACGTTTTCCCGTCCGCCTGTAAGGTGCTGCAGCTGTTAGCATATGGCTAACATCATCCTCATGCTAACGGCGGCTAACAGCCCAGAAACAGGTGAACAACACGGAGCCTGTTCGGGTCATATGAGGCTGATAAGTGACTGCAGGTTGGACGGAAAACAGAAAATAGGAAACAGAAAACTGTCAGCTGTTTGTTGAATTGGAAATCATGTGAATGAACAGGGAGGCTGTTGTCGAAGCTCAGATGGGCCGCTGAAGTTTAACGGGTTACCCCGTTAAACTTCAGCGGCCCGTATTTCATGCATCTCCATGCATGAAAATGGTCAAAGTCAAAATAACCACAACTGCCTAAAATCACATCAAACTTTTCTATCTGTCATTCACCCATACATCATAACATGAAAGTACATACATGGGACTAACCTGGCACAAAAACCATGAAGTCGGTTTCCATCCCACTCTCCGGACTTTATTTTCCCAGTTTCATTCTTTCACTACTCCTGGGAAATCTAAACATGTGTAATCCCTTCTCCGATCGATTTGTGCACCCAAAGGCACAACAGCCCGTCATTTTTCAGGTATTTAGGAAGCGAAAAAAGACCTAGAATTACTCTCTGCGTTGTAAACAACGTTAACAGGAAAACCCGGCGTTCATGAATTGGAAACAAAATGGCTCCTATGGATCACGTGACCAAAATTTTTTGGACCCATCATGTCGCCACTCTCATTATATAGGCACTCTAGTATTGTGTTTTAGCTGTATGTTATGCTTTCTAATTGTAGACCCCTGCATATAATAATCAGCTCTTGGCAAAAACACTCTGCCATTTTCAGAATTTGTCCCAATTTACTTGTTTTCTTGTTTATAACTTTACTGCATGCTTGTGCTTTACTGTGTACATAGGAAAATGAAGAAAGGGCTCATCATTTTTCCTGGAAAGACGCCTGTGTCCTTCAGGAGGGGCCCATCAATTTAATAATAATATCACTAATAACTTTTTAGTGTGACTCAGCATTCAGCTACTTTTATGCTTTCATTTTTTTTTTACCATTTCATCATTTTAACTCTTTATATTCTTGATTTTTCCATTTCCAGAAATTATCATATTAATTACAATTATCATTTATTATCAATTATCATCAAATAGCATTCCTCATTTCTTTTTGCTCTTGTTAATCTTTAATTTTTATCAATTTTGTAACCCTGTTTTGAAAAGTGCTGTATAAATAAAGTTTATTATTATGATAAAGTTTATTCAGAGTTTCAGCAGTTTTTTTTTAACAAGAGATCTAATATTATTGTGAGAATCTATTAAATTATCACCCAGCAGAATGTTATTTTAAATGAGAACAATTTAATAAACAGAATACTTGAAAACAATGGTGGGAAGGCAGCACAGCAGATGGTAATAATGACTGTCATTCTTCAGCTCAGTGTCTTTTTTTAAGCATGTTTCAACAGCCTTGGTTGTCCTTTACTTTATCCTCAGGAAGGGTGGGGCCACCAGTTGACTTGAAACAATTCACAGATCTCTGCTCAACATGTGGATAACCTGCAACAACAGATAATATTCCACAGTAATATTTTACAGTATATTGCAATCGTAAAATTACACCACAATGTACAAAATGCTTAATTACATATGTTTTCAATGTATTCTTAAAAGTGAGCAGGATTATAGAAAACACATTATATTTACTCTCTGTACTGTAATTAAGTAGCATTTTGTGTAGTTATGAGTATTTTTGTAAAATCAGTACCTTTGCTTAGATTTCAGTAATTTCTGTGGGAAACATAAAACTTTACAATTTTTAACAGAGTCTGAACGCTGTTTAAATGATAAATCATGTTATTGATCAATAAACTTATTAAAAATTATACACAAAGAGTGGAATGGCTATAATACCAAAAATGTTAAGACTCAGCCCGGGTGTGACTCAGTAAATAAACCACAGAATGTTGCAAAAGACTTTTATCACGTATTCAGTTTGACTGTTTATTTACAAAACCACCCTAATTTACAAATGCAAAACATTTTGTGCACTATTGTAAGCATGAATTAACCTGTACTTTGTTCTTTAAACCTTATTCATATCATGATTATTGAATTATATGGTAGCAGAATTACTTGGCAGTAGTTATGACATAATTTAAGCACAATATATACCTTCATATGCCTTATTTATTTTGAGATGTAAATATTTTTGCATGACTTTGTGCAGTTACAGATTAATAGTGCTTAAATGGTTTTACTCAAATCAATGCAGCATTTGTACACACAGTAATTACTGTAAATGTTGAACACAAACGTTGATCATGATGTGATTTGAACTGGTTTCGATCCCACGCCTGGCGGACGGCATCCGACTCTCTAAATTCTCTGCTACGGGTATACACGGCTGGCCACGGCGTGCAAGACAAAAGTGTTAACCACTACCCCACTGTGCAGCCCTCCTTTCTTCATATTTCAGATGGAAATATTGAACTTTTAATGTAGGAGAGTGGAGAAAACATGAAATCTAATTCATTACGTTTAAGCTTTGAGTTCATTCAGCTGAAAATTCTTTCTTCAGTTAAGTCACTCCAGTTTAGTTTACTTTAGTGTTACTGAAAAGTAGTTAAATTCTGTAAGCTTTATCTGACAAAACACTGTTGAAGAACGTATTATCCGTTGTGGCACTGCATTCAGCTGCTATAAAGTCAGGACCACTCTGACATTTTTAATAAGAGAATTCACAATAATTTAATGGATGAAATAACAACTCTATGAGCTGTTTAGTCAACTGAAATTAAGATTTTAATTTAAAAGTATTTGAAAACTAGAAAAGCTCTCAGAGAGCAGTCCTCCTCCAAGGCTGCTCATTCCCACATATGTCAGAAATGCAGCTTTAGTTTATTAGTTATTGATGATCAGAAATCATCATAGAATGTGTCCTTTTTATTTAGATGAACCCACAACACAATGACCTTTCTCTGAGTACAGGTGTGTGTTCTGCATGTGTACGTTATGCACAGATACTGAATCATGTGACCTAAATATGTAGCGGGCGGCGAGAATTGATGGGACTCAGAAACACCCCCACAAACATTTATTTTAATAATCCACACTTTTTTCTGCATTCCTCAATAAAATAAGTCACCAAAGTGTCCTGCTTTGGGATCAAATACAGATTAAGAATCAAAGTTATCACAGACTCACTTTCTTGAAAATAAGAGGACACATGTTTGGCATAATTAGAAGTTTTACTTTTAACAGTGTAGTTTCTAAATATTTTTACAATTTTTACCCTAAAGATTTGAATGTATTTGTCTTCTAGAAAGTCTGATGTTAACTCAGCTGTCAAACTGTGTGTCCAACAGTCAGACACATTCAACTACCTTCATCAGGAGCTTTCTTCCAGAACATCTCTGACCAGAAAAAAACCCAGATGTTGGGTTCTGTGTCGGACAAACAGTGAACCTGAACACATCATTAGCAGATGAAATGACAGATATATTCCTGGAGACTGTGAGGCCAAACCAGACCCTTAAAGACAGTAAATACTGGAGTCAGACCATCACTGGACAGAAATGTGTCTCCCTCTGTAGGATGACTGTTAGCATTTTAGCTGTATCATTTACATGAACATGTTCCAGTGGTGCCTTCACTGCTTCCTTCTGCTGCCTCCAAGCGCCCAAAGAACATCTGCTCCTTCTAGTGTAAGTTCCAGAGAATACATGTGCAGTGTTTTTACAACATACTTCAGTATTATTACTAGTCTTAGTGAGGGAATAAATACTGTTAACTGTTTAATACCAGCTGTAAGCAGCTTTATGTTGCCTTTTCATTTATAATATTTTTGAAAAGTGACTCAGCAGTGACGAGTTAGTGGTTTAAATGGTTCACCAGTCAGTGCTGCTGTGGGATTTACTCTATCAGACTGACTGAGGGTCTGAGGGCTGGCAGAGGGCGCCCTCTCGTGGTACCTGAGAGCAGTGTCACAACTAAACACCCTGACAGTGCTGGATTCAGAGAAAGGTTCACTCTACATGAGCTGTTCTAATTATGATGCTTCCCTGTGACGATCTAAATGATTATATAGAAATACATGGAAACATAACAGAGAACTTTTGATCACTTTCCTGCTCAGTTATGTAGTTCAATTCTGCTGCTGAATACAATTCTACAGTTTTATTTAGCAGACACTTTAGCCAAAGCGAAGTACATCTGAGATGTCTGTAAATTATACTGGGATTAGACACATATTTTCACCATAAAAAAGCTGTTTATTTATTAAGAAGTATGCATGTTGTTTGGGATCATCCAGACAATTCCATGTTTTGCAGTTAAACTCCCACTTTTATCCATGTGCTAACATAACTGCACAAGGGTTTTCTAACCACCAATGAGCCTTTCAGCACCATTAGCTAACACAATGTAGCATTAGAACACAGGAGTGATGGTTGGTGGAAATGTTCCTCTGTACCCCTATGGAGATATTCCATTAAAATCAGCTGTTTACAGCTAGAATAGTCATTTACCACATTAACTATGTCTACACTGGATTTATCATTCATTTAGTGTGATCTTCATTGAAAAAAAAACTTTTCTTTCAAAAATAAGGACATTTCTAAGTGACCCCAAACTTCTGAATGACAGTATAGATGTAAATATGTTTGCTATATTTGTTATATTTGTTATTAGTAAATGATACTGAGATGATAATGATGTTATCAATGATAATGATAATGTGTCTTCTAATGAAGTGTCATGGAATATTTATAAAAAATTACTTGTACTTATTAGTGGCTGTACAGTGGTACAGTGGTTAGCACCTCCTCCTCACAGCTAGAAGATCCCGGTTCGTGTCCCTTCCTTCCTGGGATCTTCCTGCATGGAGTCTCCATGTTCTCCTGTACATGTGTGGCTTTTCTCCAGGTTCTCCAGCTTCCTCCCACAGTCCACAAACATGCTGAGGTTAACTGGTGATTCTAAACTGTCTGTAGGTGTGAATGTGAGTGTGACTGTTTGTCTCTATGTGTAGCCCTGTGATAGACTGTTACCTGTCCAGGTGTCTCCTGCCTTCACCCTCAGTCAGCTGGATAGACTCCACCCCCATGGCCCTAATGATGGATGGATGGATGGATGGATGGATGGATGGATGGATGGATGGATGATGGATGGATGGATGGATGGATGGATGGCGGTATTGGGTTCAGGATGTTGCCATAGCCACAAAGTGTCCATATTATAGTCTAAACTGGTTCTTCTGGCTGAACATTGGTCCTACAGGGCTGTAAATCCACCCAGCAGCAGCTCCCAAGGGCTTCAACCAGGATGATAGAGTGTTTCTCACACACTGACCTCCCGTCAGGGCCGGCCCTAGGACTTTGGTGGTCCTAAGCTAGATTTTTTTTGTGGCCCCAAAACATGCACAGGGCAACTACCAAATCACGTGCACAGCTTGTAATTGGGTTAAAACACACATGCACATGATTAACAGCATTAACAGATTTATGTTTTATTGGAATAAAAACAGGGACAAAATGCGAATCACACAGTTATTGTGGTGTGGCCCCCTCTAGTGGATGTGGCTGTAAACAATAGCATAGAGTGTTTATGCCAGCGGCCGGCCCTGCCTCCCGTCTCCAGATACTGGCCTCTACTTTTTGCTGGCCAGGAGTAGATGAGGTGAGATGCTGTTGGACATTTACACCGATATTCAATCCCCTGCTTGGCGTACAGGAGGCTGCTTCTTCCCTGTACAGCTGGCAGGCCTCCATCTCTGTGGGTAAGCCTGGCATACGACCGGCAGCCCCTCCGACTCCCCAGCCCTCCCTGGAGGTGACAGCCATGTGTGTTCACAGCAGGCCTCATTTTATTCCCTACCAAGGTTAGGCCTTTTCTTTTCCTGCCTTAGTGGAGAGGATTGTTAACTGGAAACAGTCCTGATTGCCTGCTGTGGTCGCTGCAGTGGGATGGCAGTGGTTTGGGTTGAAATGCTGTCAAATGAGGTGTGGAGGAGTGAACCCTGATATATTTCCTCTCCTTTGCTTGTTTCTGTTCTTTGAGGAAGGAGGAAATAAAATCTATCCTAGCTTCATCTAAGAAAATATATGAACTAAATGAGACAAACAGCTGCTGTTTGCTCTGAAAGGCTACAGTTAGAATGAATCTGAAGTGTTTCTGCTTCCAAAGACAAACAAAGCCCCTCTTCACTTTCAAACATGTTTTACATGGTTTAATACCAAATCAACAGATGTAAAAACCCTCTGTAACATCCCCTAAGGTCTACTGAAGAGCTGCTGAAGCTCCAGTCATCTCTGTCTTGGTGTCTGACTGCTCCTGTTTAATCAACAATGAGCCAGAATATGGAGTGGAGCTGAGGTGGGCTGACGAAGATGAGACTTTATATCACAAGCTGAATGTACAAGTTTTGTAGTGATGTCTACAACTGATAAAAATATATGTTCAGGTATCCATCAAGCATGGCTTTTACACAACATATTAGAGTTTTCTGTGAGAGATCATCTGCACCAGTCAAACGTTTTAGAACGCCACAATTTCTCCAGTTTTTTATTGAAATTCAAGTAGTTCAGGTCCAATGAAAAGCTTGAAATGGTCGTAGTAAGAATTCAGAAGAGAAGACTTGGAGGCATGTTCTAGTTGGTCAGGAGTTCATCCTACAGCAGATAATGACCCAGAACATCAGTCCCAGCTCTGTAGAACCACCTCAGGAACAAGGAACCAGATGGTTGAGAACATGGAGTCTCCAGACTTAAACCCATGGAGCTGGTTTGGATGAACTGGACAGAAGAGAGAAAGCAAAGAACCTACAAGAACCTCACATTTATGGAACTTCTGCTGCAGAGCTGGAAGAACTTTATGAAGAATATTTTATTTCTATTGAGGAAAGAATGAGTGAGTTCAGCTGTTAGATCTGCCAAAGGAGGGACTTTGATGAGTCAGAAGTTTAGAAGACATTTTGGTTTGTAAATAGATTTTTAACTTCATTTGTTTATTTTGTCTCTGCTTTCATTTCAGAGAACAATCAGACTTGAACATGCAGAATTTACAAAAAAAAACAAAAAAACTGGAAGAACTGAGGTGTTCTAAACCCTTTGACCAGTAGTTTATATAAAATTCAACCTCCTGCATGATACACACGTGGACAAAATTGTTGGTACCCTTCAGTTAAAGAAGGAAAAACCCACAATTCTCACTGAAATCACTTGAAACTCACAAAAGTAACAATAAATAAAAATTTATTGAAAATTAAATAATCAAAAACAGCCATTACTTTTGAATTGTTGATTAACATAATTATTGAAAAAACAAACTAATGAAACAGGCCTGGACAAAAATGATGGTACCTCTATAAAAGATTGAAAACTATTTGACCAGAGTGACATGATTAACTCAGGTGTGTCATTTAATTGACATCACAGGTGTTTCCAAACTCATAATCAGTCAGTCTACCTATTTAAAGGGAGACAAGTAGTCACCCTGCTGTTTGGTGAAAAGGTGTGTACCACACTGAACATGGACAACAGAAAGCGAAGGAGAGAATTGTCCCAGGACATCCGAAAAAAAATGATAGACAAACATCTTAAAGGTAAAGGCTATAAGACCATCTCTAAACAGCTTGAAGTTCCTGTGACAACAGTGGCTCATATTATTCAGAAGTTCAAGACCCACGGGACAGTAGCCAACCTCCCTGGACGTGGCCGCAAGAGGAAAATTGATGACAAATTGAAGAGACGGATCGTTGGAATTGTTTCCAAAGAGCCCAGAGCAACCTCCAAAGAAATTAAAGGTGAACTCCAAGGCCAAGGTACATCAGTGTCAGATCGCACCATTCGTCGTTGTTTGAGCCAAAGTGGACTTCATGGGAGACGACCAAGGAGGACACCACTGCTGAAAAAAACTCATAAAAAAGCCAGACTGGAATTTGCAAAAATGCATGTTGACAAGCCACAAAGCTTCTGGGAGAATGTCCTTTGGACAGATGAGACCAAACTGGAGCTTTTTGGTAAGGCACATCAACTCTATGTTCATAGACTCAAAAACCAAGCATACGAAGAAAAGAACACTGTCCCTACGGTGAAACATGGAGGAGGCTCAGTAATGTTTTGGGGCTGCTTTGCTGCATCTGGCACAGGGTGTCTTGAAAGTGTGCAAGGTACGATGAAATCTGAAGACTATCGAGGCATTCTGGAGAGAAATGTGCTGCCTAGCGTCAGAAAGCTTGGTCTCAGTCGCAGGTCATGGGTCTTCCAACAGGACAACGATCCAAAACACACAGCCAAAAACACCCAAGAATGGCTGAGAGAAAAACGTTGGACTATTCTAAAGTGGCCTTCTATGAGCCCAGATCTGAATCCCATTGAACATATGTGGAAGGAGCTGAAACATGCCATTTGGAGAAGACACCCATCAAACCTGAGACAACTGGAGCTGTTTGCTCATGAGGAGTGGGCCAAAATACCTGTTGACAGCTGCAGAACGCTCACTGACAAATACAGAAATCGTTTAATTGCAGTGATTGCCTCAAAAGGTTGTGCAACAAAATATGAAGTTATGGGTACCATCATTTTTGTCCAGGCCTGTTTCATTAGTTTGTTTTTTTAAATAATTATGTTAATCAACAATTCAAAAGTGATGGCTGATTTTGATTATTTAATTTTCAATAAATTTTTATTTATTGTTACTTTTGTGAGTTTCAAGTGATTTCAGTGAGAATTGTGGGTTTTTCCTTCTTTAACTGAGGGGTACCAACAATTTTGTCCACGTGTGTAGTTATGAATGAAATAATAATGGATTAGATTTATATAGCGCTTTTCTGGGCACTCAAAGCACTTCACGATGGATCCATCATTCATTCAACTCACACATTCTCACTCTGGTGGTGGTAACCTACATTTGTAGCCACAGCTGCCCTGGGGCAGACTGACAGAAGCGTGGCTGTTAATCTGCGCCTACGGCCCCTCTGACCACCACCAACATTCATACACCAGTGTGAGAGCAGCACTGGAGGCAAGGCGGGTAAAGTGTCTTGCCCAAGGACACAACAGCACATGACTAGGTCAGAGTGGGAATTGAACCACCGACCCTTCGATCATTGGACGACCTGCTGTACCACCTGATCCACAGCCACCATGAACAAAAAAACATGAGCTGTGGAGACTAAAACAGTTTTTTGCACCAGGCTGTAAACCTGTTTATTTCCACTGTTAGCTGGACATTTAAGTTGGGAGTCTGTGGGGATTTCACAGTTAACTGGTCATTTGAGGAGCTGCAGTTTTTGGCACTTCATCTTTGGAACTGTAAAAATTGAGTTGTCCTTCTATATCTATATCTATCCTTTAACTGCTTTATCCCGTAGAGGAGGTGGATTCATGCTGACTTACAGCAAAAGCATGGTAGATCCTGGACAGGTTGTCAGTCCAGCACAGGACCAGAGACAGACAGACAACCACAGTCACACTTACAGCCAGTTCTTTGGACTGTTTAAAAGCCCTCTAGAAAACCCATGCAAGCACAGGGAGAACCCAATGAGAACCAGGAGCTTGTAGCTGGAAGAAAACAGTCCCGTCTCTATCACCTTAATTATTTTCAGGTGTTTTGTAAATCCTACTTTTTGCAGTCGGGGAACCATGAGAATGTGAACATGTTTCGATGTAGGGCTCACTCGGTGCTTTGATTTATGTATTTTTACAGATGACTTCATGCATGCAGCCCACAGGCTACAAACACGACGCTGTCACACTGAGAACAGGATGAAGTCTGAGCACACCTCCCCTATGGTTACGGTACAGAAGCCATTCATTCAGCTGCATAACATGTTTATTTCAATATCACTGAATATTCAATGGGCTGCACGGTGAATCAGTGGTTAGCTCTGTCACCTCACAGCTAGAAGATCCCCGGGTCATGTCCCGGCCTGTGGGATTTCATCTAGTTTGATCAGCTGCTCAGCTCATCACTTCCTGTTTGTGACGTTAAAATGTTTGTCCATTTTAGCAAAATACCAAAAGTCAGGAAGGCCATGAACCTCTGGAAATCCAGTGTTTGACCTACAGAAAGTCCCTCAGGAATGTCTGCAGATATGTCGACTCATATAAAGGGAACATGTAGCATAAAAAGGTCCACATCAGAGCCCTCTTGCAGCTTTTTGGTTAGGGTTAGCACCGTGGCCTCACAGCTAGAAGATCCCGGTTCGTGTCCCTTCCTTCCTGGGATCTTCCTGCATGGAGTCTCCATGTTCTCCTGTACATGTGTGGCTTTTCTCCAGGTTCTCCAGCTTCCTCCCACAGTCCACAAACATGCTGAGGTTAACTGGTGATTCTAACTTTCCCCCTGTGACCCTAATGAGGATTAATCAGCATACAGATAATGGATAGATGCATGAATATTCAATAACATGGCTCAACAGTTTTATTTTTAATTGGAAAAGCATGAAAATGCATGTTTTCCATCTAACCTATTGAAACAGGCTTTATTTTATTACAGTAAACTGACTGATTGAGTTAAACATAGTAAAAATACACAGGTCTAGTCAGCTTTATAAAAATGTCAGTGATGCTGATGCCTTGTCACCAGATTACCTGAAGATGGTGCTGTTCTCCAACGTTAATGAAGACACTGTCAGATGTTCAGCACTCCTTATATTCTGTATTGTTCCTCATTGTAGATGCAAAACCTGAATAAAACAGGAAGAAGCTGCACCATATTGAAGTCAGAGTCCTTTGAGGATGGACAGTCCCAGCAGTCATAGTTTATTCATGGTCATGAAGGAGGATATGTGGAGACGCTGGAGCTCAGGTCCCAGGCGTCCCAGTGATTGATGGTGTGTTTAACTGTGGACTATTGATCTGTTTCTGCATGTAGACGTGGTGCTTCCCCTTCCCCTGCCAACTGTATCCTCCCCAGAGAGCCACTGATCCTCCAACAACAAGCCTTTCTGCTGTTTCTGTTCAGCTGTTAATCAGCTGATCCAACCCTCCACAAGTGGAGGATTCACAGGATAACGGCTTCAGTGTGTGGTGGACAGAAACCAGGACATAGAACTCATGATTTAGGTCACAGTTGTTTATTTTATGGTTCAATGAGATCTGGAGGATTGTTGTTGACGTGTCAGTGTTTATTACAGCAATAAATACTATTTATGAGGCAGATGTAGGGTGATTTAATATTCCTGAAAGCTGCAACAATTGATATGTTGCTATTATACACTGCCTGTCCAACAAGTAGTCTCCAGATGGATTTAATTAAGCCAATAGGTAAGATCCTTCCACTGGATAATTACTGCAGTGATGAAACAACTTCTTTAACCCTAGCTGATGCACTGAGGAGCTTCTCATTTCTTTAACAACATGTTGGAAGACATACCCTGTGGTCATGGAAAGGATGTTAATCTGTCTTAGAAGGGTCAAATTATTGGCCTGCATCAAGCAAAGAAAACTAATACGGCGTTGAAATGACTAAAATCAGGTTAAGAACCGTCCAACGCATCATTAAAACCTGAAGGATCGTGGAGAACCTTCATCTTCAGGAACTAATGTGGTCTGATGAGTCCAGATTTACCCTGTTCCAGAGTGATGGGGCATCAGGGTAAGAGGAGAGCTGGATGAAGTGATATATTAATTTTTTGCATCTATAAGTATTCTGGGGTCCGTGTGATGTAGATTTCATCTTCTGTCAGTCCATCCAGACCCTGTGTGACCGTCCACAGGCTGCCCATAGTGTTTACCCTCACAGTGATAATGTGCAGCAGAGTGCATGTGTGGAGTGTGTGGATTACATCTATTGCACATGTATGAAGTACAGTCCTCCAAGTGGAAGTATTAATGACAAGTACAGCTGTGTCCTGAAATATAATGAAGCTTTTACAATGGCTGCTTTATTACTGAAAGTGAACACTCTGAACATGGTACAGAGTCTCTGATGATGGCAGTAAGAGTACTTGATATGTGTTTTAGAGGACAACAAAACATCAGAGGAGAAATTTGCATATTTCATGACATGAAAAGGTTCAGCACTGAGACCATACAGTCCTTTCATTGGCCTTGGTGTGGAGTTCAAAGAGCGTCTTGCAGAGGTTTGTCCACAGCTGGTGGAGGCTCTAGACATGCCTGATTCTGACTGTCAGCGCTGAAGAGTTGTATCTGACACAAAGACTGACATTTCCCATCCATGACAGCAACACGATGCAGCGTTTGGTCAGCGACTAGTCCTAGCGTTGTTCACAGGAACAGACTGCATGCTAGACTTCCTCCACTGCAGAACTACAGTCAGTTTGCAAACATATGCTGACTGCACACACCAGATGGGCGCCACACTGGAGAACTGCTTCACAGAACGACCAATCACTGGGCCAGAAATAAACCAGCAAGTGATGCACAATGACCACAACAGAGCAGGCAGCTACCATCCCAAACGGCTTAATCACCAATCTACACGGTCCAGCAGGTCAGCTCACAGAACTCACAGGATAAAAATGGAAATCTCAGCCCACCGCTGATGGTGAGGTTTATGAAATAATACCTGTTTTCTACTACAGAGTGAAGGAAACCTGCAGTTTATGAACAGAATACAGTAATAAGCAGGAAAAGTCCACATCTGCCTTTGAAAGAAATGTTCTCACTTGGTTTGGTGTCAACTGGACATTTTTAATTGGATCCTCCACACATTCAGAACTATGTTTTATGAATTATTCACTCTTTAACGAGTGCATTACTGTCAGTGTATGCAGTGTTAAATCTTATTCTCATTTCTGACTGCTTCAGTTTGCTGCTGCATGGTGCTGAAAAGCTGCAGGGAGGGGCTGATTTAACAGCACCTGTCAAGGTATATTTATTAGAAGAAGTTGTGCTTTTTGAACATTTCGATTCAGACTTTTGACTCAGCATTTGGCTCCACTTGTCATTACATGCAATATCTAATGTTGGCCATTTTATCACTTCTCAGGTTGACATTTTGCCTATAGGAGGAGGAAGAGAGTATAAAGCAGGTTGTTCTCTGAATTTGCAGTTTACAGATGACCCTGAATGCCTCATGCCTGCATATAGGTACATGTTTGTTGGGTGTTGTACACAGGGAAGCCTCTAGTCTCCCTGCTGCTCAGTAACGCAGACAAACAACAGGTTGACTCCTTCTTTCTTCGGCCTCTGTCTGGTCCGGCTGATCCTCTCTGTTTCTTGGACTCCTCTTAGGCCTCGTCTTTGTTGTCATTCCATCCTCTCATTGCTCCTGCTGCCCTCTCCTCTTCTGTTATTTCTCTAATTAATTGATCTATTTCTGTTCCTTTCAGGCAGAGGCATGCAGGGGCAAAATTTCGGCCTGGGAGAATTAGTACTATAGCGGCCCACAGACCCCTCCGCCCAGATGGTACCACAGACATTCCAGATTTCTATGGGCGGTGCGACGTACTGTTCTGTTTACAAGTCATGCAGCAGTGGTTTCATTTCCCCACATGATATATTTGAGTTTAGAGTGTTAAAGTATGAGTTTATATTATAGTTTTTTTTATCTTTACTCACCCACGCTCATTCCATGTGTTTTTCAGCAGCATTTCTTTTTGAGTGTCTGTGATTTGAATATGAGTCTGATGTTAGCGCGTTCTGAAACGAGGACCTTAGCTGTTTTATCAGCGCCCGCTCAAAAATTAAAACTCAACTAGGCCTTCTATGTCTATGGCCTGACATCACATCATTTAAGCTGATATTTGATATTTTTGCCCAAATTTTATAGTTTATTATTGTATTGTTGAAACATTAACTGAGAAGTAATAAACAAAAAGCAAATCAGTTACTATTCACTTTCCAACTAACTTCCCACTAAGTTTAGCAATTTATCAAATAATGGTTTAAAATTCTACGACTAAAGATAATTATTATATAGTATCATTTTAAAAAGATTAAATTATGCTCTCACTGCCCTCTGCTGGCCAGGCCTCCTGTCATGTCTCTATCTATTCATAAATGATTTATGAGATTTTTCTTTCTGCACAGTTTTCAAAGCTGTGTACCACAAATGTACATAAATACAAGAAAATGTAATCTATAAGTATATATTTATATTTGTAAAAAATGAACATGAACTGTCCCACTTCAAATACAATAAAACAACTTCATAACACTAAAACAATAACTTAAATAACTTAATACTGTAAACTTTAAAATAAAAAACAATTATTTAAAATGTCATTCCACATAGAACAGTGAAAAAACTGCAAAGAGAAATCTAAAGAAACTGCAGCATCAGTTGGTTCCTAAGAAGTGCACTTGTAACAACTTTATCAATGATCACATCATTAAGTGACATTAGTGTTGCTTTCTCACATGACATGAGCATGAATGCCTCCAAGTGCTCCTGACTGAGTGAGCTTCACAGCCTGTTCTTGACAAATTTGAGAGTGGAAAAACTTCTTTCACATGCTACCTGGGATATTGACAGAGTTAGCAAGTACTTGTATGCCACTCCAATTACACGGTAAGCATCTGTGAATAGGTTATACTCAGAAAGTGTTTGATAAACACAAACAGCACAGTTTTTGCATGAACTGCATACTCTACTCTCAATCTCAGGTTCCTCTTCCATCTCATCACTTGCTCTGACCGTTTAACCTTCAAGAGGTGACTTCTTCAGCCTCTCCCATTGTCTTTATGGACACACATACATTTCACAGCTATGGGTAACAAGTGCTGCTGTAACCGCGAGCCCAGTGCTACAAGCTAACAAGCTAACAAACTGCGTGTTACGCACACAGATCGCAACCGCTATGCAATGTTTTGGACTCTACCAAGTTTATTTTTGCGAAGGGGTGCATCGTTCCTATTGGCTATCAAAGACATAATGCAAAGCGTGACTTGGGCTACGTGGTACAGCCCAAACTGACCAGCCATATAAGCTAAACAGGACAGACATTTTGTTTAATGGTATTATTCAAAGCATTATTAATATTATTATTATTTTATGACTGGAGCGGCCCAACAATAAAGTGGCCCACCGGGGATACCCCTGGTGTTCCCGATTACCCAGCATGCCATTGCTTTCAGGGATGTCCCTCTGCTTCCATCATGTTTACTCATTTCCTCTTGTCTTTATCCTTGGTTCAGGTAAACCTTTGAGAAACTTTAAATTGCAGGTTTCTGCTGTGGTAGAGCAGGTCTTCTTTTAGCCCTCTTCTTGACCTGAATGACTCTGACACTAGCCCTAGGCTCTAGTCACAGAAATGCAGTCAGTTACTCACCTTGAACAGTTGTCCACCTGCATAGTTTTAGATCTAAAGCAGGTTATAGTCAGGCTACCTCTCTGCAGTCAGTAGGTGATTAGTTAGACCCTCCAGAAAAACGCGATTATGCGATCGCATGAATTCCTGCATTAATCATCAAAATGCCGCTCATTATGCGGGGGTCAATTATTTCCCAAAAGGCCACATAATCCCCACAAAACAGCGCATAATTCCTGCAAGAATCTCACATTTCCACGAAAAAAGAGAAATATGCGGGTCCTGCTTGATTTCAGAATTTCCGCATAAAATGAGAAAACTATAACCGATATAAATGGAGTTGTGAGTTTTTATGTGACGCCCGGCCTGACGTCATCAGTTCATTCACACACACACTAGAAGCACGAGATGATGCGGAGCGGCGCTCAGAGACGAAAAACAAGAATGGTGAATGTTCAAAGACCACATTTACCCACGAATATTTCAGCCAGAGACCGGGCAAAACAGTACCCAGATTTACTGCATGAAAGTGGGGGGAAACTTTTTTGCACTCCGTGCAACATCGTTCTGGAGCACCGAAGAAAATCAACCGTGTTGCAGGTAGTTTGCTCTGCCTCAAAGTATAACTAAGCAGAAAGAATGTTTTATTTCTGATAAATTTGTGATTGAGGAATGTTTAAGTCCTGCTTTAGCTGATAATAAATGAAACATTGGCAGCACTTACTGTGATGTGTCTTGCATGTAGTATGTCTGTTTATCTTTATATTGCTCTTTTTCATTCAGTGGTAGCCTAGTAACAGGATGTAGGAGAAGAATCACCCTTTTTTTTCCCAGTTCTTACATATTTAGCATCTTTTTGCATATTTCACAACTATTCGCATACTTCGCAACTTTCCACAATTTCCCCGCATAAAATGGCATAAAAACCCTGCATATTTATTCGCATAATCAAGTATTTTTGCCCGCGTTTTTCTGGAGGGTCTAATTAGTTAACTTCACTACAGGAAACAACAACTCTTCTGGGTAATTTCCCTTTAAAGATATGGAATCACACAGTGAAGCAGCCTGCTGTTTTTGATGGATTATTGATTCTAATGCCAGTCAAACCTCCCAGATGGTACACCAAAACAAAGCCGGGCATCACTGTTCTGAAAGAACACTGAAACTGCATCCTTGCTGAGCTTTGCCCAACACCAGTGTGCCTGGTTTAAAGAAAAGGAAGCTTTTATCCTCTCTGGCAGAATGATAATGAAGTGCAGATCATTATGCGGTAGAGAGACCAGTGTTTGGCTAACATCAATGAACACCATGTCTGTGAACTAACAGGAATACGGGTTAAATCAGAGGGTGATCTGATTATTAACAAATATTATAACCCATAAAACCACCAGTGGTATAACTAAAGATTAACAAAACGACAGTGGATATGATAGAAATTACCTGAAAACTCTTCCATGTGTTGCTGGGTAAAACCAATCCCTAAGGAGTGAGCTTTCACTTCCTCAGATGCTGGGAGTACATGAAGACTCTTGTGTTCACTCTTTGGTGAGCTTTCTTCTTACCAGAGACATTTTACATTTAGCAGAGGTGGCTCCAGGAGGGTGGATCTATACAACAGCTGGACCATGGAGCTGATCCAGTCTGGTTTCCAACAGGCAGCAAACATGACGGCTCTTTGTACTTTTGGATTAATGCAGAATGGGAGAAACCAGTGGTTGGCCTTGTCTAATCTTTCTGGGGTGTTTTGTCACACTGGGGCATGTATTTATGTTCAAAAACTGTTAAATGGGCTTTACATTATATGTCCCCTTTAACATGTGTGGAATCGTCACTGATCGACTGTTCTACTAGATTTAACTCTACGTGACAGGTTTCCATAGACAACCAGCAAACTATTGGTTACTTCTACAATCAATACATAGCAAACTGCATCATATTTATCGTCTCAGAGCTGGACAGCATTGACAGATCTTCAGAAAAACGCCAATGTCCTCCTGATGATGGTGATTTACTGAAGCAGAACTAGAAGCGGTGAAAAGCTGCTGTCCGCTTTGGTTCATGGCAGCTCGTCTCCTGCTGCGACCGAATGAAGAAAATTGAAGGTCCATGATGCTGATAAGGGATGATCAGCCCTCTGTCAGAGCTCAGAGTGGTGGGACTCTCATTTTCTGCCTCAGTTATCTCCTTTTGGGGTTATAATGAGGTTAGCAGAGGATTTGCTGAGTGGTTTTCCGCCTGGCATTGTTTTCCTCCGTCTACCGTCTCCCTGGCAGACGTACTGTGCTTTAATCCTCTTCTCTTTCTTTTCTTCTTGTCTGTCTTTCAAGGTGAGGATAAGTGCAAGGTAACAGCCTGGGAATGATTTCAAGTAAATGTGATCCACTATCTCCTCAAGCAGCCACAACAGCACCGCTACGAGAGCCAACAGCCAGTTAAGAAAACATGTTGTGGCCTGGATGTGTCTTTCTTTGACCTTTAGCTGTGTGACCTTTAGCTTGACCCCAGTACAATGGTCCTCAGTCATCATTGCATCAAGTTTCATCTGAATCAGGGTCCAGATGTCTCATCTGCCGACAAAAGGAAAACGGAAGAAATTAGCAAATGGACTCAGTGCAATTTTTACAATAACTCAGAGACACCACAGCTGTCATCACCTACTGGACCCACTTATTTATCTCCAGCAAGATGATGGCACCACAGAACAAACAGAACAGACTACACATCAACAAAACACACAACTCAAGCTGTCAGAACTTAAACTCAGCTTTATGCTATATGTTAGAAGACAGCAACAACAAAAATATTATAAAATCAAATATTAAAATATTAAGACCACAAAGAGCAAACGTCACTGAAAACATGCACGTCTTAGGATTATTTACAAAAATGTCAGTGGAAGGGGAACATTTGATGGAAAGAGGAAGGCTGTTCCAGAGGTTTGGAGCCTCACTACAAAGACATGGTCTCCTCATCCTCCAGCATCAACCGAGCAGCAGTGAACAGCAGCTGGCAGCAGGGACAGATAAGTTGTAAATGTACCTCCATCCAGCTCATACATAACTTCATGAAGATGTGTTTAAATACAGAGCTTTTTCATTTTTACTGTCCTACAGCAGGGTTTTTCAGTAAATTATATTGTTATATAGATGCTTTAGATAATGACAGAAACAACCAAATGTCCTTACTTTTGAAACAAAAGCACCTTTTTAAAAAGAAGACAGCATTGAATGAATGATAAATCCAGTGTAGACATAGTTAATGTGGTAAATGACTATTGAAGCTGTAAACAGCTGATTTTTAATGGAATATCTCCATAGGGGTACAGAGGAACATTTCCAGCAACCATCACTCCTGTGTTCTAATGCTACATTGTGTTAGCTAGTGGTGCTGAAAGGCTCATTGATGATTAGAAAACCCTTGTACAGTTATGTTAGCTCATGGATAAAAGTGGGAGTTTAATGGGAAACATGGAATTGTCTGGATGACCTCAAACTTTTGAAATGTATAAAATGTATATAAATGTGAAAATGAGTACCAAAATATAGCAAGTTGCCTCATCTTCATCAGAGTGTTATCAGACCTTTAGCATCTTCTGGGAAGGGTTAGAGGTGGTCTGCTGGTGGATGGTTCCTCTGGGTTGGAGGTGGTCTGCTGGTGGATGGTTCCTCTGGGTTGGAGGTGGTCTGCTGGTGGATGGTTCCTCTGGGTTGGAGGTGGTCTGCTGGTGGATGGTTCCTCTGGGTTGGAGGTGGTCTGCTGGTGGATGGTTCCTCTGGGTTGGAGGTGGTCTGCTGGTGGATGGTTCCTCTGGGTTAGAGGTGGTCTGCTGGTGGATGGTTCCTCTGGGTTGGAGGTGGTCTGCTGGTGGATGGTTCCTCTGGGTTAGAGGTGGTCTGGTGGTGGATGGTTCCTCTGGGTTGGAGGTGGTCTGCTGGTGGATGGTTCCTCTGGGTTAGAGGTGGTCTGCTGGTGGATGGTTCCTCTGGGTTGGAGGTGGTCTGCTGGTGGATGGTTCCTCTGGGTTGGAGGTGGTCTGCTGGTGGATGGTTCCTCTGGGTTGGAGGTGGTCTGCTGGTGGATGGTTCCTCTGGGTTGGAGGTGGTCTGCTGGTGGATGGTTCCTCTGGGTTGGAGGTGGTCTGCTGGTGGATGGTTCCTCTGGGTTGGAGGTGGTCTGGTGGTGGATGGTTCCTCTGGGTTGGAGGTGGTCTGCTGGTGGATGGTTCCTCTGGGTTGGAGGTGGTCTGCTGGTGGATGGTTCCTCTGGGTTGGAGGTGGTCTGCTGGTGGATGGTTCCTCTGGGTTGGAGGTGGTCTGCTGGTGGATGGTTCCTCTGGGTTGGAGGTGGTCTGCTGGTGGATGGTTTCTCTGGGTTGGAGGTGGTCTGCTGGTGGATGGTTCCTCTGGGTTGGAGGTGGTCTGCTGGTGGATGGTTCCTCTGGGTTGGAGGTGGTCTGCTGGTGGATGGTTCCTCTGGGTTGGAGGTGGTCTGCTGGTGGATGGTTCCTCTGGGTTGGAGGTGGTCTGCTGGTGGATGGTTCCTCTGGGTTGGAGGTGGTCTGCTGGTAGATGGTTTCTCTGGGTTGGAGGCGGTCTGCTGGTGGATGGTTCCTCTGGGTTGGAGGTGGTCTGCTGGTGGATGGTTCCTCTGGGTTGGAGGTGGTCTGCTGGTGGATGGTTTCTCTGGGTTGGAGGTGGTCTGCTGGTGGATGGTTCCTCTGGGTTGGAGGTGGTCTGGTGGTAGATGGTTCCTCTGGGTTGGAGGTGGTCTGCTGGTGGATGGTTCCTCTGGGTTGGAGGTGGTCTGCTGGTAGATGGTTTCTCTGGGTTGGAGGTGGTCTGCTGGTGGATGGTTCCTCTGGGTTGGAGGTGGTCTGCTGGTGGATGGTTCCTCTGGGTTGGAGGTGGTCTGGTGGTAGATGGTTCCTCTGGGTTGGAGGTGGTCTGCTGGTGGATGGTTCCTCTGGGTTGGAGGTGGTCTGCTGGTAGATGGTTTCTCTGGGTTGGAGGTGGTCTGCTGGTGGATGGTTCCTCTGGGTTGGAGGTGGTCTGCTGGTAGATGGTTTCTCTGGGTTGGAGGTGGTCTGCTGGTAGATGGTTCCAGAGATTTCCAGAGATCCAGGGGTAGGCCAAAAACCTCAAAGGAAGAATTACACATTTCACTGAGCCTGGAAATGATTTATCAGAAGGTGCTGGAAATCCTTGCTGGAGAGACGGACATTTGGAATGACCTGCTGATGTCTGCTGCCACCATGACCTGACCTCACAAGAGCAAGAAAACCAATGGATGGAGGGAAGGAGCCAAGTAACAAAATGTTCTATTTTTGTATTCCTGTTCTGAGACACTGTAAGTTACTGCAGTTAGATGAAATACCATCACACACAATACACATGAATTTACAACATTTAGAAATATGAAATCAATGATCAGCTGATTTTGGATGGTTACTGGTATTTATTTAGGACTATTGTACTATGGGACTTTCTGGGTGCTTTATTTCCTCAAATACATCATAGACCTCTTCTGACAGCCCATTTAAAGTGTTAAGCACCAAAGGTACTACTAAATTGGGTTAGTATAACAAAAAAATTAAAATGATCTATCCATACACGTAGATTCTGTTCCACTCTTGTAGAATCAGTCTCTCGTGTTTTCAACAAATATTTCTGATGTTTGTCATGCATTTAGAATAAAGTCTTATTATAGTTTTTAGACAGACTTTCAGTGATAGACTGGGAGGATTTTACCTTAAAGCTCGTGTCCGGAGTTTGAATCGCAGCGTCTCCCAAAACACTGTTGGTCCCTCCCTCTGATTTCACCCCTTTATTTGTGCACGCGCTCAGTACCTGAGAGAAGTGCCCGGAGTGCTGCAGCATCTCGCCTGTTTTGTGTTTTCCACTCTTCTACATTTAGTACATTTAGTAAATAATAAAGGAATTACGTTAGAATGCTGTATTGAGTCTAACTTGTCCTAATACCAAAATAACATGAATCTGCTAGGACGAACTAGTAAAGTTTCAATATGTGATTACACTCGTGTATCCCTCTGGATGACGTTGTTTATCAAACTTAGTGCATTTACGCGTGTATATGTGTTACATTGTTTATTTATTTCTATCTAGAGTTCAGAATTGCATGACTCCTCTGATGAAGAGTATGTCCCAGACGCCCCAACATCTTCCTCCAGAGGTCGGGCATCTAAACGAAGCCGTCAGGCGGGCTATGGAGGCCGTAGTCGGGGAGCGACGCGAGCACCCCGAGCCAAAAAACGTCCTGCAGTCTCTTGGCCTGACAAGCCGTGGGATTGGTAACTTTTCTGGAAGCTGCTGATCCCTGATGCTCTCTCCTCCACAAGCAAAACAAATGTGCGCGCGGTTGCGTAGTGCGTAGCTCGCCCACCTCTGCATGGGCTTGCTTGCTGTGCGCGTAACCGTTGATTGACAGCATGACAAAGCTGAAGCTCGAACTTGATTGGTCGGCAGCGACCGGCGCTTTTTGGAATGACATGGGGGTCTATGAGAGGAAGGCGGAGCTCGGGAATAAATTTTCATATCGCGTTATACTAACTTTATATTATAGTATCGAACTAGACTAACACATTTAAGCTTTGTTAAACAATGATACATAAATTGAAAACAAACGGAAACTCCGGACACGAGCTTTAATTATCTAGTGAACCATGAGACCCGCCCTCATGCTTCCCTAAACCCCATCATGTTTGAACAGCTCCATATCTGTGTCTTTGTTCTACTCCTAAACCAACTTCAGAATCTGGAAAGCAGACAAACAAAAGCAGACTATTTGCAGATCTGACCTGTGATTGGCTATTCCATTAGAGATTTAATATAGAGCTAGAACCTGGCAGAGTCCACAGCGATCCCAGAACCAGCAGCCGGGCTGATCAGCACTTCGTCCTCTGCTCCCAATTTCACAGGGCTTGACCACTTCACACCAGCACAGACAACAGCTGAGAAATAGCACTCAGCCCAGCTTCCATTGATCACAGCGGTCCTGCAGATGAAAACATCACGGTCTGTGACTCCCAAAAGTTCCATATCCAGCCAGCCACTCTTTCTGTGGTCGTTTCAGGCTTTTGAATCGAGAGGAAATGAAGTGAAAAACCCAGACCTGTCAGAACACTGTAAATCAGTGCAGTGGACGGATGTGACCTGAGCAGCCTTTGCATGATAAAGCAAGAGCCAGTAACTACAAGAAGGAGTCATTCATGTTGGTTTTCACACATCGCATGTTTCCATAATGGGGCTGGCGTGGAACGAGTGGATGCATGACCTAAGCTCTGTAGCATGAAGCAAAGCTGCACTAAAGAACTAGCATGCAATGTGTGCATGGTGAGTGGGGGTGGGCAGCTGCACACGCATGTTTCAGTCCACGTTTTAGACATGTATGTTCCCCAGCAGTGGGAGAGGACGCAGGCAGAACGCTGCAGGGCGTTTCTAACTGCACATGAATATTGGCTGTTGATGAGGACTGAATTTGTGAAGCTGCCATCAGGAAACTCTGCATGCTCCAGGATCAGCGTCATAACTTCAGTTGGATTTTCAATGCGGGTCCATAATTGCCGGCCAAAGTTAATTTCCCTCCCACTGTTAGAACAGAAGGGGGTGGTGGGTGGGATGATGAATGAGAGCCCAGAGCCAGGCCTGCAGGTCCATGTAGTGCTGCAGGGAGCTGATCTAGCATGTATTTCCTAATAAATCACCCTGTTGGACTGAAGGCCTGCTGTGGCAGAGACTGGATGCCAACAGCAGCCAGAAACAAAGCAGGAAGGACGCCATCATTAGACTCTGACAGCAATCCACATCATTGATTAATCCATCAAGTAAAGAGGGAGACAAATGTCATTTGAAGCCACTTGATTAGGTGGGAAAAGCTATTTTAAAGCACTTTGAGTGGTTTGCTTAAATGCAGAGATGTTGTGTTGCTTCTGAAAGTATTTACAGTCTGCACACTTTATCGGGTGTATATTTAATTTTCAGTGGTTAAATCTGGCCGTTTTAAAATCAATTTACACTCAGTAACCCATAATGATAGAAAAAAAGCACTGTGCTTTTAGAGATGTTTGGAAATTTAACAAAAATCTAATCCTAAAATGTTTCATTTACCAAAGTATTTGACCTGTTTGTGACACTCCCTGCTTTCTTGTATAATTCCTCAGATGTCATTGTGAAGTTCATTGGAGCCCACACTTGTGTCAGATTAAATGAACTGAACATAATTTGGAACAAGCACACACCTGTATATGTGAAGTTCTATAATTTACACCGTATGTCTGGTCTCACTGTGGTGAGACATGCAGTACAACAGCACGACTAAAAGCACTATGTGTTCCCAGGAGCACAGTAACCTCAACAACTGTGAAATGGAAAACAGTTTGAAGCCAACAGGGATCTTCCTGGAGGTTTCCTGCTGACCAAATTGACAGGGCAATCAAGAAGAAAGACTTTGGTCAGGGAGGTGAATCAGAACCTCGTGGTCCTGCAGAAGTCAAAAAACACTTCGACTGACCACTTGATGCTGCTTCCAAAAGTGAGTCAATCCCCATAGACGTCCGTCTTAAAATGGTTTTCACAACAGCAGAAAAAAACAACACTTACAGCCGGGTACAAATGAAAAATAAATAAAAGCGCTGAGAGAGCAGTCCTCCTCCAAGGCTGCTCAGTCCTCGTATCATTTCTGATGGATAAGTCCTGATAAGTCCTGAGTGGTGGATTTGTAGTAGGATCACAATCAGCTGATGGAGTGTTCACTGGTTGTCATGGTTACAGTGCCGCTGTGCCGCTATCTGGCAATGATACAGAAATCTTTAACTAATCCATGGATCCAGACTATAAGCTGCATCACTGCCAGAATCTGATCACTTGGTCCTTGAGTCATTTCTGATCTTCACTGGAAATTTCATCCAGATCTGTTGGTCTGTTTTTTAGGAATGTTGCTGACAGACAGACAGACAGACATGCGTATGCCGATCGTCACACAACCACAATGTGTTCCTTGGTAAAGTAAAAATCCCAGTAGCTAATTTCTCCATTGAAGAAGACTGTACAGCGGCTGTATTTTAATATAACTAATCCTTACTAACTGCATTAAAGTCAGTGAGTCTTTGAGGGACAGCTGGTTTCCATCACAGGACCACTCATGGCCCAGAAACACATGGCTTCACTTCCAGGTTTTATGTTTGGAGTAAGAAAGACTCAGGCACTACAAGGATGGCACTAACTGGAGCTGCTCTGAGCTTCAGGAAACCAGTGAGTGATTTCACTGAGGATGCATCCATCTTCATATCCAGCTAGCGACCAAGAACTGATCATCACCCATCACCAGGACTGGAGTGGGACTCGTTTTCAGCCCTGGAGTTTAATGCCTCAGATCTATTGTTACAAAAATCTTGTAATTATAACCTTACATGTTAAGTCTACAATAGCACACTGTTCTGTAAAGCCTTATAATTCAGTGTCCATCCATCCATCCATCCATCCTCTGTACACCCCTTTATCCTCACTAGGGTCATGGGGGGTGCTGGAGTCTATCCCAGCTGACTCGGGTGAAGGCAGGGGACACCCTGGACAGGTCACCAGTCTGTCACAGGGCTACATATACAGACACACAATCACACTCACATTCACACCTACGGACAATTTAGAGTAACCAGTTAACCTCAGCATGTTTTTGGACTGTGGGAGGAAGCCGGAGTACCCGGAGAAAACCCACACATGCACAGGGAGAACATGCAAACTCCATGCAGAAAGATCCCAGGCCGGGATTTGAACCGGGGATCTTCTAGCTGCAAGGTGAAAGTGCTAACCACTGAATTTCCAGTTCAGTGCAGATAAGGGCTGCTTCACAATGTGGATTTATTTAAACACAGTGCTCATCTCCCACATTATTGTTTACAACAATATCAGAATCAATATTCTGTTCAAATAAGTGTTCACAGATATCCAAACCTTAAAAAAATTAAAAGAATAAATAAAAATATTTACTTTTAAATTTAAAAAATAAAATAAAAAGTGTTGCAGTTTCTAATAACACTATCATCTCTTTTTTCTGCAAGGAAACAGTTCCATCACAACTTAGATTTCACAAATATGAGAACATCAGTCAAATGGCAAATCTCAGCACTGTTCTTTACAACATCAGAATGTGTGTGAATGAGGGCGAGCAAATAATCAGAACTATGAACCGACTCATCTTCATCTGTCTCATCCCTCATACACACGTGGACAAAATTGTTGGTACCCCTCAGTTAAAGAAGGAAAAACCCACAATTCTCACTGAAATCACTTGAAACTCACAAAAGTAACAATAAATAAAAATTTATTGAAAATTAAATAATCAAAAACAGCCATTACTTTTGAATTGTTGATTAACATAATTATTGAAAAAAACAAACTAATGAAACAGGCCTGGACAAAAATGATGGTACCTCTATAAAAGATTGAAAACTATTTGACCAGAGTGACATGATTAACTCAGGTGTGTCATTTAATTGACATCACAGGTGTTTCCAAACTCATAATCAGTCAGTCTGCCTATTTAAAGGGAGACAAGTAGTCACCCTGCTGTTTGGTGAAAAGGTGTGTACCACACTGAACATGGACAACAGAAAGCGAAGGAGAGAATTGTCCCAGGACATCCGAAAAAAAAAATTATAGACAAACATCTTAAAGGTAAAGGCTATAAGACCATCTCTAAACAGCTTGAAGTTCCTGTGACAACAGTGGCTCATATTATTCAGAAGTTCAAGACCCACGGGACAGTAGCCAACCTCCCTGGACGTGGCCGCAAGAGGAAAATTGATGACAAATTGAAGAGACGGATCGTTGGAATTGTATCCAAAGAGCCCAGAGCAACCTCCAAAGAAATTAAAGGTAAACTCCAAGGCCAAGGTACATCAGTGTCAGATCGCACCATTCGTCGTTGTTTGAGCCAAAGTGGACTTCATGGGAGACGACCAAGGAGGACACCACTGCTGAAAAAAACTCATAAAAAAGCGAGACTGGAATTTGCAAAAATGCATGTTGACAAGCCACAAAGCTTCTGGGAGAATGTCCTTTGGACAGATGAGACCAAACTGGAGCTTTTTGGTAAGGCACATCAACTCTATGTTCATAGACTCAAAAACCAAGCATACGAAGAAAAGAACACTGTCCCTACGGTGAAACATGGAGGAGGCTCAGTAATGTTTTGGGGCTGCTTTGCTGCATCTGGCACAGGGTGTCTTGAAAGTGTGCAAGGTACGATGAAATCTGAAGACTATCAAGGCATTCTGGAGAGAAATGTGCTGCCTAGTGTCAGAAAGCTTGGTCTCAGTCGCAGGTCATGGGTCTTCCAACAGGACAACGATCCAAAACACACAGCCAAAAACACCCAAGAATGGCTGAGAGAAAAGCGTTGGACTATTCTAAAGTGGCCTTCTATGAGCCCAGATCTGAATCCCATTGAACATATGTGGAAGGAGCTGAAACATGCCATTTGGAGAAGACACCCATCAAACCTGAGACAACTGGAGCTGTTTGCTCATGAGGAGTGGGCCAAAATACCTGTTGACAGCTGCAGAACGCTCATTGACAAATACAGAAATCGTTTAATTGCAGTGATTGCCTCAAAAGGTTGTGCAACAAAATATGAAGTTATGGGTACCATCATTTTTGTCCAGCCCTATTTCATTAGTTTGTTTTTTTAAATAATTATGTTAATCAACAATTCAAAAGTGATGGCTGATTTTGATTATTTAATTTTCAATAAATTTTTATTTATTGTTACTTTTGTGAGTTTCAAGTGATTTCAGTGAGAATTGTGGGGTTTTCCTTCTTTAACTGAGGGGTACCAACAATTTTGTCCACGTGTGTAACATAATCTATAACTGTGGTTGAGGTTCTGCTGCTGTGATCAGTCCCTGAGCAGACTCTGCTCTCCTTTCACACTTCCTCTAGTTTCCCTGGACTCGCCTGCACCTGATCACAATAAAAAAAAACAGTCTGTACACACATTTTGACTATTTTCAATGGCAACATTTGCAGGCTTACTTCATGTTACTTTCATTCTATTCTCTTTCAATTGTGGGCTTCCTGTATTTACTATCTTAGTTTCAATGATTAAAAAAAATAAAACGGGTCACTGCTATTGTTTGGGCATAGAAAGTGGTTATAGTGGAACTAATGCTTGTTTGTTCAAACACTCTGTTCCAACAGCTCACCTGTTCCTTCCACACTGACAGCAGTAATCCCCTCATCCTGGCTCTGACACTAAATCACATTTGAAACATTTCTCAGCACAAATCTCCTCTTTTTACAAACCTTCTGATCAGTTCAGGTCAGTCCCATTAATGTAGAGCTGGATCATCTTCTCATATAGAGCACGTCTACACCACACTCTGCATTTTATTCATCCAAATAATATTTACTCAGTGAACCACTCTGGACATGTGGGCTCATGGATCTTTCTTCTGACTCTGAGGGGCTACGAGACAAAGTTTCCCATCATACTACGTAATATTTAAATATATAACGTTATGCTATACACCACAACGACGCACAATTCATGGACTTGATAATTAATTGACTTGGACGGTGGTTTGCAAAGCTCAACATCTTGCCGTACCCGTTTCCTCGGCCTCATTTGTTGTTTCAAACCGCGAGCTTCAGTGAAAAACTTTCCAATTTGTACACATTCGGCTGCGTCTGTTTCCAGAGCTTTCCTCTTTTTAATCCTTGCCTTCTCCACGCCACCCTTCCTCGTTCTCTTTTCCATCTTTCAAACACCTCTGACTGTGTGCACGGACGTGTTACATCACGGTGCGTCTGCAAAAAGAACAACAACAAAAAGAAGAGAAAAAAAACAGCTGCCAGTGGAGGCAGAGGCGGTCCAGGAACGGGGAAGGACACATGACTAACCCAGAGCCAGGACTGAACACCAGCCCTGCGGCCCAAACATCAGACCGGCCCACCGGAAATTATCCCGGTCCTTCCAATTAGCCACCGCGGGCCTGCCCATCACCCTAACACCATCCCTACAGTCAGACATCCACCTTCAAGAGAAGAAACAGTCCTTCTTTAATAACACCTAAAGAAAGGTCCATAGTGCCTCCATGACTGCTTTGTTCATAGAAGCTGTCAGTCATGAGAACATCCAGGTTTTTATAGCATCAAAATAACTTATCAAAGATATATATATATATATATATATATATATATATCCTTTTTTTTTTTAGTTTGCCTCAGGTCCCATCCTCAAACACAGAGGGGGAGATTTAGTTTTTTTTGGCTTTACTTCTGGGGAGCTATCTCTATTTTTATTCTATCATCTACATGTGGACATTTTCCACTTTTTTGTGCCAAAACAGTAAAAGTAAGCAGTGACATAAATGAAGGCTGTATTCCATGTGGGTCCAGGGTTTGGTGTCTGGCTAGCTAACACTGTAAAAAAGTCAACTGAAAAGAAACAGGTTTGATAGACTTCTTTTAAAACCAGAGTCCTAAACTACAATGTCAATGCAACAAAAACGAGCACACCTGTAATGTCCAGTGACAGCTAAACGAATGCAGCTTTTAGTTTAACCAACATGGCTCCGCATGGTAAGGAACAGTCCATTACGTTGATAACCACTGCAGCTGATCCTAGAGGTTTGTGTGTGGTCCTGCTGATTTATACTGCAGGATTAAAAAGCATGCAATCTGGCTGCTTCACTATGAGGCCTGCATGAGAGAGTGCATGTGTCCGTGTGCACGTGGCTGTTCATTTCATGAGTGCACCTAAGTGGAAGGCTTTGGCATGTGTGTGTTGTCATGCAAACAGCTGCGCCATATTAAGTACAATAAAGCAGTGTAATGTCTGGAAACATGCCAGGTGTGTTCATGGACATGTCCACAAGCCTGTGCACGTACCATTTCTACGCTTTGAATCAGGCACTGGGATAAAAAAAAACAAGCTTTCTGCAAGCAGAGACGCTGAAAAATATCCCTAAATAACTAGAATGAAGATGAATGTAGATGAAGTGTGTGCAGCTCAGAAGCTCCTGTCTTTCAAATGGCCTTAAAGGAAACAGAGTATGAATAAGAGGAGGTCACGGGTTTAAAGTCATCTTGAACACAGGACAAAAGGCTGTTTGCTGTCACACAGCCTCATGGCAGGATGGAGTCATAGTCCTTCAGTAGTGGCTGCCAGCTCCATGGAGTGAACGGAGTGATGAAGATGACCTGCAGACTCTCACTCTTGGGGCGCTGAGATGTGAAGGCAGTGGACTGCCGAGGGAGTCAGGACTCAGAGCTGCGTGTTTGGGCTGGCAGTCTTATTTTGGGCTCAGAGAGAATGTCTGCCAGATAGCAGAGCATCCTGACTCAGACCTCAGAGTCTGGATGACAGGATTACCAAACGTATCCTCGCCTGGTGACGTCCTCCTCCGTCGTTGTTCGGCATGTCGCACACAGCACAGACTGCACAATTACTGAGATATTAGAAACAGGACAAGCTGATCAACATGTATGATGTGGTGTATAATGTCTGACACGCAGCTACGACAAATCAGTTCATTAGTCACATTACATTCATCTGTAATGTGATGAATTTGTATTGCTAAATGCAGTAATCACATCATAATTACTACTTCTCCTCAGTGTGGTCTTCTTCCTTCAGCCTCTCAGAATGGAACCTTGCTCTCAACATGTTTTTCCATCAGACGCTCTTTCTGCTGGGTTTATCCAACTTTGCTGTTGGCTTTCTGGTAGTATTTTATTAAAGAGGATAAGAAAGCTCTTGTTTTTGAATGAGGATTTTATTTATTAAGGAAAAGAAACTTTCCAAAGCTACCTGCACCTGTGTGAAAAAGTAATTGCCCCTAAAGCTAAAAACTGGCTGTCCTGCCCTCAGCAGCGTTTTCTAGAACTAACAATGAGTCTTTCTCTTCTCTGTGGAGATGTTCTGGTCCACTCTTCTTTACAGAGTTGTAATTCAACAACACTGGAGGCTTTTCCAGCATGAACTTCCTTTTTAAGGTCATGCCAGCGTTTTAATCAGATCCAGGTCCAGACTTTGACTCGGCCACTCCAGAACCTTCATTTAGTTTATTTAATCTGTTCAGAAGTCGACTTGTTGGACTGTCAAGTGATCTTCAGCTGGAGGTCAGGAACTGATGGTTGAACATTGTCCTTCAGGATGTTCTGGTAGAGATCAGAATTCATGGTTCCATCAATCACAGCAAGTCGTCCAGGTCCTCAAACATCACATTGGACTGTTGCTAGGATGTTCTTTTTCTGAAATGCAGATGAAAAAGACACACCTTCCAAAAAGTGCTACTCTCATCAGTCCGTAGAATATCCTCCCAGAAGTCTTGGGATCATCCAGATGTTTGTTTCCTTTATGTTCTTGTTGGTCAGCAGTGGTTTTCTCTGGAGTCCTAAAGCTTTAGAAATGTCTTCACAACCATTTCCAGACTGATAGATGTCACATACTTTATTTCTCATCTGTTCTTGAGTTTCTTTGGATCATTTTGTTGCATCTTTCTGAGATCTTCTGGTCGTCTTCATTTAGTCAGACAGATTCTATTTAAGGGAATTCTTTATTGAACAGGTCTGGAGGTCATCAGGTTTGGGTGTAATCAGAGAAACTGAACTCCAAAAAATGTGATTCCACAGTTAATTCATGATTTAACACACAGGACAGGTCGATTTGGATAACTTTGTTCCCTTAAAACATTAAATCATCATTTAAAAACTGGTTATCTTTGTCTAATCTTACAATTAATTTGATGATCTTAAACATTGAAATGGGTGAAATATTCCAAAAAAGAAGAACTGAACAAGGGAGCAGATATTTTTTCACAGCACTGCATATGTGGGTTTTTTAATATAACTGTATATGTAGACTACAGCCCTGTCTTTATACTCTATAATGTGACTGAGTGACGTCTTAAAGCTGCACTGGTTCATGTTTTTAGATGAATAATTATTCAAATAATTCTATCTGGTGTGAAACAGGTCAGCTGTGGAAACAAATTAGGTGAAACAACAACATTTGGTTCTGTCTCAACATTATAATTTCCAGCAGCAGCACCTGTTTCTAGTCCTTATTTTCCTAACCCTAAACTGACCAGATTAACCCACACCTTCCAGCCAGCCTCAGCCTAGAATTTCTCATGGTTATATGTTTATCTATATTTATTTAAACTGGAATAACTGGGTGACATTAGCCAGTATTAGTAGGTGGTCATACCAGACCCAGGAAGGCTGGAGCAGCTAAAACCATGAGAAAGGCACACTTTCCTGCTAAATTCAACTTTTCATTTGAAAGAGAACATATTAGAGGGGAAATCTAACGTCATTATTAAAATCCATGTCTTACTATGAATGAGTCCAGCTGGAAAAATGAGTTTGAGTGCACAGACATTTGTGCTCACCAGTGAAATGAATGGTTGATTGTTAGTCCAAAAAGCACCGGTTCCGTCCACAGCGGCACTGTGGTCATCCAGAAGCTCCTCATTCATCCGTGAATGTGTAGCTCTCAGCAGAGTGTGTTTTCTGCTTGTTTTCTACTCAACCCAGAGTGCTTTTGTCTGCAAACCCATATTGTCTCATAATTGCAGTGTGTGTGAGTAATTGCCTGGTGTGCTCCTACGATGCACTGAGCAATTTCAATCAAGCAACTCAACAATGGAGCACCAGAGTGTGTCCAGCCCTCTATGTCCGCTTACCATATCTGCCCATTTACCTCCAGGATCTGCTCAGAATATAAATCAGAAAACTCTGCATTATTTAGAGAGTAAACGACAGACAAGAGAGGAGAGACGGGGAGAGAAGGATACAATCAAACCCACTAGCCAGCCGTGACCCCGTGATCAGCCAGGCAGCGCTCTGGAAGGGCTCCATGTTTCACCTGTGTGGTCCTGGAATCACCTGAAGAAGAAACAAGCAGCAGCAGCAGCACTTAGCTTTTATGGGTATATTTATATATGCAGCATTTTGTTAGAATTCAGGCTCGTAGTCTGGTGTAATACAGAACAAGTCTACTGAGACTTTACTAAAACTAAACACTCCTCCAGATGCCTCAAATAAAGTAGACTAAAAGAAACCTTTAGTAGTAAAACAGGGAACAAAGAACCTCATTTGTACTGGTCAGTGTTACGTTGTCCCATAAGTGTAAGCCAATAGGAAAACATGTAACTGGACAGGGAACTTAGATTCCAAACAGCATCGAGATCATTCTGAAAAGCACACCCTCATTAGGCTGTGGACCCTCTGCACATGGCTGATGTTTGTTGTTCCACACATGAAGCTACCAGGATGAGAGTTCCCTGGATGAGGTTCAGCTTCAGTTCATTACTGAAGGACATATGAAGCCAGCAATAAATGATCATCGTCCTCTGGATAATAAGCAGGAACTGTCTGTTTTGTATTGTTTGTAACCAGGACTCTGATTCTCTCTTTTCTCAGATTCTGTCCCTGATCTTCATGGAGACGATATCAAGACTTCAGGACTGCATTCCTTCTTTTTGCAGATGAAGTGTTCCTGTAATTAGCTGTAACTTGCACAAGTGTTTTTCAGTCAACTGTGAATTCTTTAGGATGAAAACTTGCACCTCCGAACGTAAAGACTGTCCTGGAAATGGTAGATAGTCCTTTGTGGGAGGGAGACAGAAGCTTGTCAGACCCTCTACCAGTCTGTTGTGGAGAAAAAGGAGCTGAGCCTCAAAGTGAAGCCCTCAGTTTATCCGTTGTTCTACTTACCTGTCCTCACATTTAGTCCTAAAGACAGTGAACAGAACAGAAGTACAGATGCTAGAATGAATTTCCTCTGTATTATGTGGGGACTTACACTCAAGGACAGGATGAGAAGATAAAACTCAGAGTGGAACATTCGTCCTTCACCCTGAAAGGAGCCAGCTGAGGTGGTTCCAGCAGCTGGCAAGATGTCACCTAAACGTCTTCAAGGGAGGAGTTCTCAGCTTCAGTAACTAGGAGGAGACAACAAGCAGACCCAGACTGCCGAAGGGATTATTCTGTAAATCCCTCCTGGGAACACACCAGGATCCCCAAAAGGAGCTCAAATAAGTTGGCAGGGACTGAAAAACCAGGACATGTTGATGAGACAGCTGCCAGTGACCTGGTTCCAGAACAACGGTAGCAGACAAGGAGATTAGATAAGGAGATGTGTTCAGCTCAGAACGCAAGCAAGGAAAGTTTCCTCAGTCTCTAAAACTTACAGACTTCATACACTTAAACAGAATATAAATGCATTGCAGAGCTTCTACTGGTAGTCTGTTGTGTCTGAATCTTCTTACTGTTTTATTACGTGTCCTTCTGTTGATGAGTCCAGCTCTGGAGAGGTCAAGTTAAGTTTCCCCGTTGGGACAATAATTATCTGTTTATCTATCTATCTATCTATCTATCTATCTATCTATCTATCTTTAAGGGTTTATGTTTCTGATACTCACAGTGGGTTGAAGTGGGGTCAGTTCCCTGTCAGGTTCCTCCTGCTGGTGTCCATTATAAACCCTCCTCCTGTAGAATAGAACACCTGTCAGACCAGGTGACGGGTTTCTGTTGTTTCCTCCTTGTTTTTTGACAGAAGGAGGATGACTAGACATTTCCTTGTCTCTGCAAAGCTTTGCCCAACAGAAGAGACAGAATTTGAGAGAGTTACTAAGGGATTTAAAGGTTTGTTTGTGTGTGGGTGTTGAGTGTCTGAAAGAACCTTGTTGGCTTTTCCCTCTGCTCCCTCATCAGAGGAACTCATATTTCACCTGTCAGGATCTGCCATCCCCCAGAGCCCAGCGTCTTCTCTGCCTGCTGGATCTGTGTGTTTAAGTAACACCAATCTGCAAAGCTTATTTTAGCTTTTTGTGTTATTAAAAACTGAATAATATCAGCGTGTCATATCCGGCCATGTTAGTATCAGTATTACTATTTTATCCCATCATTCTGGTGGCTAATCTGTGCATAGTTCTGTATCTGATGGATCACACAGGTTCCAACTTTAACCATGCCTTGTTTTTTTTATTACACCTCATTCTAAGGAGAATCATTGCTGTAACAGTGTGCCGGTTTTTCCATCTCACTGTGTGACAGCATCCATATTCAGATTTTAACTTAACGTTACATTCTGAGGAGGTAATTTGGGGCTGTTGGTGGGGAATCAGTGGGGGTTCTGGGAACAATATCTGTCATCAGAATGTGATGGAACACATGGTGTCATGCTTTCCAGCTCCATGGATGCAGCAGGTTGTAGTCCAGCAGGAGATGTTGGAACATCTGAAGCTGCTCTGTGACTACCTAACAGACGCACACCCAAGCTTTCAGATTTTAGTTCTAGCCAATTTCTGCACTTTGGGGATAAAATCAGGGCAATAAAATCTAGAAACAACTGACATCTTTCTGTCAGATCTGACAGACTGTGTGTCAACAACATGTATGAACAGTACAGCAAAATGTGAGCTCAACAGTCGACTCCGAACAGAGAAAAACAAACTTTTTCTTCTGTGATCTCCACATTAATGATGTAGTAATCTACACTAGTGTTCAGAAGTCTGGGATCATCCAGACAATTCCATGAAAACTCCCTCTTTTATCCATGTGCTAGCATAACTGCTCAAGGGTTTTCTGATCATCAATGAGCCTTTCAGCACCATTAGCTAACACAATGTAGCATTAGAACACAGGAGTGATGGTTGCTGGAAATGTTCCTCTGTACCCCTATGGAGATATTCCATTAAAAATCAGCTGTTTACAGCTGCAATAGTCATTTACCACATTAACAATGTCTACACTGGATTTATCATTCATTCAATGAGGTCTTCTTTCCCTCCTTTTTGCTTTTCTTTCAAAAATAAGGACATTAAGTGAGCTGGTGGTGTATCAGAGTAACCTCTAACAGTGCTACCAGTGTGGAAACTACTTCTCCATTCAAGCTAGTAAAAAGCATATCTCATAATGAATGGAGCTACAGGATCCTGTAAAGAAACCCCTCCTTTAAACATTTCCTCTTCACCTTTTCTTTTATTCTTTGAACTGATCAGTTATATTTTAAGTGGACTGCATCTTTCCAGAATGTAATTTAAATGAGTGGTCTTCTCCACTACTCCAGGAACATACAGAGTTATGTAGAAACATTACACTCCTGGGTAATGTTTGAACTGAAAGAAAGTAAATATCTGAACTTCAAGGTAAATTCCAGAACTCCAGCTGCCTAAACATCTCAGTGATGAGTCTGGAGTAGAAGACCTGCGCTCCAGCCTTAGTTCTCCTGTGTCCTGACCTTTCTGATTGGTCCACCATCCAGCTCCCTCCACCGTCAGCCAACCAGCTTCAGCCGTCAGCACACCTGGACGGGATGAATCTGCAACTAAACTCTAGGTCAGGGTGTCTGGATTTAATGTGAACAGTTTGAGTGGGTGTTTCTGCAGCCAGTGAGTGGTTTCTACCTGGGATAGAGCTTCTGTTAGCAGCTGGCTAATCTGGTGAAGCTATAGCATTCTGTGTTTGTCCTGTAGCCACTGAGGGATTCTGATTTGTGCGTTATGTCTTGTAAATGTGTGTTTTGATGATCCAGTCTCTACTGTGCGTTAGTTCCTGTGCTGGTGGTGGGTGTTGCTGCTGTGTTCAGGTTTGGATAAAGAGTTTAATTGTTTTTGTTTAGCTAGTTGAAGAATTCTGTTAGCCTTTGTTTGGTTCTGTTTGGTTCTTTGATTTGGTTTCCTGTGTTTGACCACTACCAAACCAACAACATCTGGTTGTTTCTGTTGCACCCAGCTGACCCTCGCGGTCGTAACAACCTGAGACGTTTCATTCAGAAAGGTGGAGATAAGCTGGTTTCCTTCTCACAGTTTCTCCTCTACATGAACAACTTATATGTAAGAGTTGAGGCATTTTTATCCCCTTTCACCCAGTGGGACTTTTGTTATTGTGAGACTTACGCTTTTTTCATGAATCACCTCAGAGCAAAAACTCTAATTCACTTCTATTATATCAGAACCTGCCCTGCAATGAAGGATCTCTCTAATCTGCCACTAAATCTGTGCTGTACAGTGTGGAGATGGAAATAATCAGCACGTTCACAGTAAGGTTGTGCTTCACACTTATATTTTATGAGCTATGACTGTTTATGACTGTAAATATTCTGAGCATCATCTGGGTATTTTGTTGACTAAAGTTCCTTTACATCAAAGCTGTTCTCCTCTCCTGCCATGCAGGGTTCCTGTGTGTTACTTTAGGTTTTATATACTTTCCTATTCTGTGTAGTTCTTTGGATGGTTGGCCTTGTGTTTTTCCATACTTTGCACCAGGGTGAGTTTCATTGAAGTTCTCTTCAGTTTGCAGTCAGCTGGTCTGCTTGTCTTTGGTCTTTTTTTCTGATCCACCTCAAGCCTTTCCATGTCAGAAGATCAGTATGTGGTCATGATGGTTTGCTGTTTATCCAAGCTTCATAGCCACTCCCTCAATCCACATTCAACATCCTGTCCCTGATAACAGACCTCCATATGAACATCATCCATGTTGTTCTTGTATTCTTAGATGTATTATATCAGGGGATAGAGCAGCTGAATCTGTCCGTTACATTTCCCCATTCCTGGCAGATCCTGGTGTATTGTTCTGTTTTTATCTGTCATAGTTCTACACACATTCCAGTAAAGTAATACTTCAGCTTCCCTCATACTGTGTACTTGTTGTGCTTTTTGCTCTAAGATGTGATGAATTGGACCAGTTGGCTTTTTGTTCTTGTGTTCAAGGCCAAACCGGCCCGCTGTCTGTTGTTGGGTGGTTGCTATGGCGACCAGGATGAGACTGACTGATGGTGGTATTCTCTGTTTGTGTGGCAGCTCAGACTGAAACATGAATAACAGCCGGCGAGATGCTGTAACCTCATTCAGGTACACTAGTTTGAACTTCTGGTGAGAATCCAGGGTCTGTGGTGAAAGGATTCCTGCTCCTCAGGGAGAACAGCTTCTATCACCAGAGGCAGGGATTTCACCCATAAATCCACAACCTTTAGGAGTGGCCTATATTTCCTGCTCATGCCTCATAAGACATCAGAGACTTAGTGCTTTTTACGCTCCTATTTCAGTGGGAGTCTTTAGTGCAGCAGTTTATGACGAATTGAACTAAACGAGCACCATAAATACACTGATGCAAATATGCAGCTAAGCCGATAAAGGAGGTGGGAATCCGATTTTGGAAACGATGTAAAAGAGGGAAGAATTAATATTCAGTGCTGAGATCCAACCACTCCTCCATAATACATATCATGAATATGTTCAGAGCAGAGGATGCAGTAATGAGATGCAGAGGAATCTACAAACACACCAAAATAGATCATCTGGCCCTGACACATTTTCTCTTCTTCCAGCTCCGTTTGCTGTGATCAAAGAGCTCTTCTGCAGAGGGAGCCGGTGTCCTGGCGGTGAGGAGGCTCTGCCCCTAACTGGGAGGTCACAGGTTTGATTTCCACGGCAGCTGGCGTGTCAGGCCTACCTCACGCCTACCTGATCTGTAACTGCACGGAGCTCTGGATAAATGTGGCTCAAACAGGCCCCGGGGATGTGACATGTTTCCTGTTGCAAACATAACTTGTCCTGACAGTTCAACCATCTGGACTATGGGTGCTGGGCTCAAGGGCACATGAAAGACTTTTCCTGCTCCAGCCTTTTTCTGTCCTCCCTCCACCAAATGCAGCTCTGTTCTGACCCGGTATTCTGACCTAGATGGAATCATTACCAGAAGAGATATTTTGCAAATTGCATTGCCGACCGCATTTGCACTTAAAAGTTGCCCTGAAGCTCTGCAGCGCCTTTAAACCTCAACCCATATTCTGAAGCAGACCTCGGAGGAGGTGCCAGGGCCATCTCTAGGAGCTCATCTTATCAGGATCTGTTTCATCCGGCTGTCTTACCTGCTCACCACAAACCACAGCAGTCTGAAGCAGTCCTTTGAGGGTTCAGGGTTCTCTAAACGAGCTAATATCACATGAGTGTTTACAGTCCAAATGTGGGACAGATTTAACCCAGTTTCACTGAAATCTGCAGAAGAATATGCAAATGAGTGTCTATTGCCATTCACTAGAGTTATGATAAACAGCTGATGGCACTAATCCTCAGGTAAAACACTGCAGAATGTGACAGTGTTTGAGAACTCTCATCTCTCCTCACCACTAGTAACTTGGTACTTTCATATTTCCAGATCCCCGGTTCGTGTCCCTTCCTTCCTGGATCTTCCTGCATGGAGTCTCCATGTTCTCCTGTACATGTGTGGCTTTTCTCCAGGTTCTCCAGCTTCCTCCCACAGTCCACAAACATGCTGAGGTTAACTGGTGATTCTAAACTGTCTGTAGGTGTGAATGTGAGTGTGATTGTTTGTCTCTATGTGTAGCCCTGTGACAGACTGTTACCTGTCCAGGTGAACCCTGCCTTCACCCTCAGTCAGCTGGATAGACTCCACCCCCCATAATGAGGATTAAGCAGTGTATAGATGATGGATGGACGGATGTATGATGGATGGATGGATGATGGATGGATGGATGGATGATGGATGGATGATGGATGGATGATGGATGGATGGATGATGGATGATGGATGATGGATGGATGGATGGATGGATGGATTATGTTTATTTTTTTGCTTCTGGTCTCTACTTTTCTTCTGTAATTTTTATTTTCAGATAAAAATCTGAAAAAGGTTTTTCCTTGAATTAAAGTCTGATCTGATCTCATCTTGTCTTAAATGAGTGCAGCCATTTAAGAATAAAAACTTCTCTTTATTTATTTATTTATGACTTCATAACAGCTGACATGTCAACAGCTTTAAGGAACACAAAAACATGTTGTCACAATATTTAAGGACTTATCAGGATTATAATCCAGCTGGCGTTTCTGCATTTATGATGTTTCTGTCCTGATTGTAGATTAAAATACTACCTGGAGGTGGTGAATGTGATCAGTGAAGCTCAAGCTGCATCCCCAGAGATGCATCACTTTTCTTTCTGCAGCTGCTCTTACACTGTCGCCCATACACAGCATGCAGCATGCAGCACGCATACATCTGGGCTGTACTACTCTGTCATAATTCTTTGACAGGAACTTGAACAGTCTGGAACACAGGGTCATCTGCTGGTGTTCTCTCAGCGGCATGCTGACATGCTGACATGTCTTCTACTGCAGAGGATTGTGGGTCTGAACGGCCAAAAACGTGTTGACTTGCATTGTTCAAAATCTAAGGGGATGCAGTGTGACATCCTGGTGTTTCTGGAACACTGCATCTGGGATTCTGTGTAGTAAGACATACAGCTTTCTTTCCCTAGCATATCATGGTGTGTGGTACTATGGGTTCTATGGGTACTATGGGTACTATGGTACTATGGGTACTATGGTACTATGGGTACTATGGGTACTATGGGTACTATGGGTACTATGGTACTATGGTACTATGGGTACTATGGTACTATGGTACTATGGTACTATGGTACTATGGTACTATGGTACTATGGGTACTATGGGTACTATGGTACTATGGGTACTATGGTACTATGGTACTATGGTACTATGGGTACTATGGGTACTATGGTACTATGGGTACTATGGTACTATGGTACTATGGTACTATGGTACTATGGGTACTATGGGTACTATGGTACTATGGTACTATGGTACTATGGTACTATGGGTACTATGGTACTATGGTACTATGGTACTATGGGTACTATGGGTACTATGGGTACTATGGTACTATGGTACTATGGGTACTATGGTACTATGGGTACTATGGTACTATGGGTACTATGGTACTATGGTACTATGGGTACTATGGGTACTATGGTACTATGGGTACTATGGTACTATGGTACTATGGTACTATGGTACTATGGTACTATGGGTACTATGGGTACTATGGTACTATGGTACTATGGGTACTATGGGTACTATGGTACTATGGGTACTATGGGTACTATGGTACTATGGGTACTATGGTACTATGGTACTATGGGTACTATGGTACTATGGGTACTATGGTACTATGGTACTATGGGTACTATGGGTACTATGGTACTATGGGTACTATGGTACTATGGTACTATGGGTACTATGGTACTATGGTACTATGGTACTATGGTACTATGGTACTATGGTACTATGGTACTATGGGTACTATGGTACTATGGTACTATGGTACTATGGGTACTATGGTACTATGGGTACTATGGTACTATGGTACTATGGGTACTATGGTACTATGGTACTATGGGTACTATGGTACTATGGGTACTATGGTACTATGGTACTATGGTACTATGGGTACTATGGTACTATGGGTACTATGGTACTATGGTACTATGAGTACTATGGTACTATGGTACTATGGGTACTATGGTACTATGGGTACTATGGTACTATGGGTACTATGGTACTATGGTACTATGGGTACTATGGTACTATGGGTACTATGGGTACTATGGGTACTAGGATGCAGTTACAGACACTGGCTTTGTTCTGAGTTGCAGACATTCTCCTCAGAATAACCGCAGCTGTCCTTACTGCACAACGAGACGTCGTCCTTAAATGAACTGTTTGCAGCTTTTTTATCCTCAGATGAGACACGGTGATCATCTTTGACTGGGTGGAGGATTGTGGGGCAGAAAAACATGCTGGCTTGCAGACGGGAAAATGCGACCCATTGTAGTCGGACATCCTGGTATTTTTGTCTCACTACGTACATGAAGATCGGCATCTGTTTTTCAGTAATTAGACCCTCCAGAAAAACGCGGACAAAAATCCTTGATTATGCGAATAAATATGCAGGGTTTTTATGCCATTTTATGCGGGGAAATTGCGGAAAGTTGCAAAGTATGCGAATAGTTGTGAAATATGCAAAAAAGATGCGTGATTCACCTGCTGTCTGGCCATGGAGGGATGTGTCCTCTAATCAGACTCTGGGTCTGCTGTGGGGTTACTGGACTGACAGCCTGTGCTCTGGGAGGGGGAGAAGTTCACAGCAGCACCTGCTGCTTGTTGAGGACAGTAACTGCAGAATGATCCCAGTTTTCCTGTCAGAGTCTCCAAAATGGCAGAAAAAGTCTCTAGATTTGTGGCTCGTCGCTTTTGACAAAAAAAAGTCGCTAGGAGCTTTGAAAACTCGCTAGATTTAGCGAGAAAGTCGCTAAGTTGGCAACACTGGCGCCGCGCTCTGCATCAGCTCGTGCTTCTAGTGTATGTGTGAATGAACTGATGACGTCAGGCCGGGCGTCACATAAAAACTCACAACTCCATTTATATCGGTTATACACACGTGGACAAAATTGTTGGTACCCTTCAGTTAAAGAAGGAAAAACCCACAATTCTCACTGAAATCACTTGAAACTCACAAAAGTAACAATAAATAAAAATTTATTGAAAATTAAATAATCAAAAAGAGCCATCACTTTTGAATTGTTGATTAACATAATTATTTAAAAAAACAAACTAATGAAACAGGCCTGGACAAAAATGATGGTACCTCTATAAAAGATTGAAAACTATTTGACCAGAGTGACATGATTAACTCAGGTGTGTCATTTAATTGACATCACAGGTGTTTCCAAACTCATAGTCAGTCAGTCTGCCTATTTAAAGGGAGACAAGTAGTCACCCTGCTGTTTGGTGAAAAGGTGTGTACCACACTGAACATGGACAACAGAAAGCGAAGGAGAGAATTGTCCCAGGACATCCGAAAAAAAATGATAGACAAACATCTTAAAGGTAAAGGCTATAAGACCATCTCTAAACAGCTTGAAGTTCCTGTGACAACAGTGGCTCATATTATTCAGAAGTTCAAGTCCCACGGGACAGTAGCCAACCTCCCTGGACGTGGCCGCAAGAGGAAAATTGATGACAAATTGAAGAGACGGATCGTTGGAATTGTATCCAAAGAGCCCAGAGCAACCTCCAAAGAAATTAAAGGTGAACTCCAAGGCCAAGGTACATCAGTGTCAGATCGCACCATTCGTCGTTGTTTGAGCCAAAGTGGACTTCATGGGAGACGACCAAGGAGGACACCACTGCTGAAAAAAACTCATAAAAAAGCCAGACTGGAATTTGCAAAAATGCATGTTGACAAGCCACAAAGCTTCTGGGAGAATGTCCTTTGGACAGATGAGACCAAACTGGAGCTTTTTGGTAAGGCACATCAACTCTATGTTCATAGACTCAAAAACCAAGCATACGAAGAAAAGAACACTGTCCCTACGGTGAAACATGGAGGAGGCTCAGTAATGTTTTGGGGCTGCTTTGCTGCATCTGGCACAGGGTGTCTTGAAAGTGTGCAAGGTAAGATGAAATCTGAAGACTATCAAGGCATTCTGGAGAGAAATGTGCTGCCTAGTGTCAGAAAGCTTGGTCTCAGTCGCAGGTCATGGGTCTTCCAACAGGACAACCATCCAAAACACACAGCCAAAAACACCCAAGAATGGCTGAGAGAAAAGCGTTGGACTATTCTAAAGTGGCCTTCTATGAGCCCAGATCTGAATCCCATTGAACATATGTGGAAGGAGCTGAAACATGCCATTTGGAGAAGACACCCATCAAACCTGAGACAACTGGAGCTGTTTGCTCATGAGGAGTGGGCCAAAATACCTGTTGACAGCTGCAGAACGCTCATTGACAAATACAGAAATCGTTTAATTGCAGTGATTGCCTCAAAAGGTTGTGCAACAAAATATTAAGTTATGGGTACCATCATTTTTGTCCAGCCCTATTTCATTAGCTTGTTTTTTTAAATAATTATGTTAATCAACAATTCAAAAGTGATGGCTGATTTTGATTATTTAATTTTCAATAAATTTTTATTTATTGTTACTTTTGTGAGTTTCAAGTGATTTCAGTGAGAATTGTGGGTTTTTCCTTCTTTAACTGAGGGGTACCAACAATTTTGTCCACGTGTGTAGTTTTCTCATTTTATGCGGAAATTCTGAAATCAAGCGGGACCCGCATATTTCTCTTTTTTTTCGTGGAAATGTGAGATTCTTGTGGGGATTATGCGCTGTTTTGTGGGGATTATGCGGCCTTTTGTGAAATAATTGACCCCCGCATAATCAGCGGCATTTTGGTGATTAATGCGGGAATTCATGCGATCGGATAATCACATTTTTCTGGAGGGTCTAAGTAATGTTTCCGACGGATTTGGATGAAATTTTCAGGGAAGGTCAGAAATGACTCAAGGACCAAGTGATCAGATTCTGGCAGTGATGCAGCTTATAGTGTGGATCCATGGATTGGTTAAAGATTTCTGTATTATTTCCAGATAGCAGCACGTCACTGTAACCATGACAACCAGTGAACACTACATCAGCTGATTGTGATCCTACTACAGATCCACCTCTGAGGACTTATCAGGACTTATACATCAGAAATGATCCAAGGAACAACTGATTAAACTGTGGGGGTGTTTCTGAGTTCCATCAATTCCCGCCCCCTGCTACAAATTTATGTCATGTGATCCGGTATCCGTACATAACGTACACATGCAGAACACACACCTGTACTCAGGTCATTGTGCTGTGGGTTCATCTATATTACATGGACACATTCTATGCTGACATGATTTCTGATCATCGATAACTAATAAACTAATGCTGCATGATTAAACCATATGAGGGAATGAGCAGCCTTGGAGGAGGACTGCTCTCTGAGGACTTTTCTAGTTACTGTCTTGGATTCATTGATTAGTGTCCAACACTGGGCATCTGTAGAATGTATAAACTACTACGGTATAAATAACACGAGTAAAAACTGAACCCTTCTGGTGTTTATCCAGAATGTTGAGATGGAGTCAGAGGAGGTTCCTCCTGTCAGCGTTTCACTAGAAAATCCACGATTACTGATCTACTGAATAACCACCTGGAATCATAGTACTGGCTGCTGTCACATCTGGTCCTGGAAGGATATTTACCTCCTCCTCCTTTTCCTCCCTCCTGCTCCTCCTTTTCCTCCCTCCTCCTCCTCCTGTATGACGTGCCTGCTGCGGCCAATAGGAGCTGAGCGGGGCGGGGATCAGCTCCCTCCGTACTCCGGTGGAGTACCGCTGCCAGCAGCAGACTCTCGTCATCCTGTCCTCCTCAGCATCTTGTGGTTCATGGATTATACACTTTCCCTCCAAGTGCAACATCAGCTGGCGGTGTTCCCGACGCACTTCTACCAGGGCTACAGCGTGGAGTTACAGGTTCGTCCTCTTCTTCTCTGCTGTCCGTGCTGAGGAATGACAGAGTGACTTTGTGTAGATGCTTTACTGCAGGGGAAGCATGCTTGTCGTGTTGCATGCTGATTTCTGCCTCCGCCTGGGGACGGAGCGGAGCACCGGGGGGTTAAAGTACCGGAGCAGCCGGCCGGTGGAGGCTGACCTCCCTGCTCGGTACCGGTCCAGCAGGCTGGACAGGAGTGGACACCCCGGGGACCCGACAGGGAGTCCCTCTGCTAGAAATAAGTGGTGTAGTAGAGGCTGCTCCAATCAGTTAGAATAATCAGATCACAGTCCTTTACTGTTCACGCACACGCACACGCACAGAGGAGAAGGCTTGTCGGTCCCTCAAGGTGACATTTAAGGTGGATTAGAAGCAGCAGATGAACAGTTTCATCCTGAAATGAGTCACAGAGAGCAGACAGGAGGCTCTGAAGTCTGACTTTTCCTCAATATGTGGCTGATGATGGTTTTCTGTAGCAGGACTTGTGTTGAGTTTCTGCTGTAGCTCTGGAGGAGTCCTGCCTGGAGTCTGTACTCTGAAACAAACTGGAACACTGCATGCATTATTGAATTTCCCATAAAATGTTGGGAAATAAAAAATAGCCTTTTCTCTGGAGCACCAGGCTGACTCCTTTATGATGAAGCAGTAAAGTAGGGAAACGTTCCATTTAAGACCCGACACGAACAGACTGATGGTGTTAAACTGAAATAATTAAATGATAAATTAACAGTGGATCAATCAATCAGCTGATCGGTTCAGACTTTAGACAGATCAGAGGTAGAAAACAAACACCTTTCTGTTCCTCTGTCAGTTTCTCTTTCAGACTTGTTGCTGCTGATGTTTTCCATGTGGGACTTCAGGGATGACTGATCAAACTAAGAACTGGTGGAACTGGTCGTCCAGTCTGGTCTGATGTCTCTCAGGTGGATTTCCTGTCAGATGCAGCAGGAAGGTTCTTGTTGTTTTGTTCTGTGTTGTTCACACACAACTCAAAGATATGAATTTCTGTGAGAGGTGGATTATTTTCTGCTCGTTGTTTTCTTGATCAGCTATTTGCTCTATGCATGAGAACATAATGCGCTAAAGAACTCTTTCTGTTTCAGAGAATCAGAGCAAACCTAAAAATACTCACATCTGATGAGTGTTTGTCAGTTCTGATTAAATATGACAATGAGGGGATTGTCAGGATTGTGGTAGAACTGAGTTGTTTCCTGAGGATACCTGAGGGCTTCTACCTTTGTCTGAAGCAGTAACACATTACCTGTGAACTCATCTTTAATGATCTCTTGTGGAGCTATTTACTGACAGCCGTCTGCGTCTCTGTTTGTTTTGGTCGATATGACAGCTGATAATTCTGTGTTTGTGTGACTGATGGCTAATAATTGTGTCTTTGTTATGGCTATTCAAATAAATGATAATTATCTATTATGATCACTGATATTTCTGTCTGCTGTGGCTGATACCAGTACGATAAACTAGATTATTATTTAGTGATGAAATAACAGACATTTTCAGAAGTGATTATTCTGTTTATTTTCTAAATTAATGTGTGAAATGATCAAAACTCACAGAGCAACACATCTTTAGGTGTTCTGTTCTGTGTAACCTAAAGTTCAAATCCTCTGAAATGTCTCTGTCTCACTATAATGTGTATCTAGAGGAAGGAGGAAAAGAGCTAGAATCTGATACTGTTTTATTTTTGCTTTCAAATGTCTTCAGATTGAAAAATGAGGTTGTCAGAAATGTTGCTGATGAGTTGTTGGGAATAACATTAGTTTAATTAATATTCTGACATGCAGACTGATCTATAAGAGTTTAATACTCTGCCAAGGAATGCTGGAGTTATGGGATGACTGGTGTCTGTCTGTCTGTCTGTCTGTCTGTCAGCAACATTTCTCAAAAACAAACCAACAGGTTTGGATGAAATTTCCAGTGAAGGTCAGAAATGACTGAAGGACCAAGTGATCAGATTCTGGCAGTGATGCAGCTTATAGTGTGGATCCATGGATTAGTTAAAGATTTCTGTATCATTGCCAGATAGCAGCACAGCATCACTGTAACCATGACAACCAGTGAACACTACATCAGCTGATTGTGATCCTACTACAAATCCACCTCTGAGGACTTATCAGGACTTATCCATCAGAAATGATCCAAGGAACAACTGATTAAACTGTGGGGGTGTTTCTGAGTCCATCAATTCTCGCCGCCTGCTACATATTTACGTCATGTGATCCGGTATCTGTACATAACATACACATGCAGAACACACACCTGTACTCAGTGCAAGGTCATTGTGTTGTGGGTTCATCTATATTAAATGGACACATTCTATGATGATTTCTGATCATCAATAACTAATAAACTAAAGCTGCATTTCTGACACATGGAGGAATGAGCAGCCTTGGAGGAGGACTGATCTCTCTTCTCATCTTCTAGTTTTTTTTAACAAGCATATATTGTCTATAAGCTAAAACCAAGACATTACATTCTCCAGGAAAAGGTAGTGATTATCTAAACCTGTTGAGCTCCAGAGGTTAGAAAGGATGCAGATATTTCACATTAAACTGTCAGCTCTGTGACAGCATCATTCTCTACATCAGTTGTCAAAACAACAGCGTTACATTTCCTCACGTATCCGTCGGTGATGTGTCTGTCCACACTATACTGTGCTTCCCTGTGTTAAACAAATTCCTACACATAAGGAAACACAGCCAGATTAACTGAAACCTTTAAAGTCTGTTTGTTTTCAGTCGTCAGCTTGTTTTCTGATTGCGCTGCGTGTCTGAAGCCTTCCTCGTCCTTCTGCAGCACCACTTCAACACGTACTTAAGATGCCAGACATGGATGATGTGTTTTATTCTGCAGCCTCCAGCATGATGAAAAAAGAATAATGCAGCATTTTACCAAGTAGGCGCCTCAAGCTCCATCTGCCTCAGTGAAAGTAGCATGATATCACTGCTTTCCTCTTATGTATGCTGAAGTGTGACTCCATCTTGGTAAAACTGAAGCTTTTTGAAAAACATTAGTGTCAGAGGTGGTACTCTATCATGAGCTGTTTTAACTCTACCTGAATATTTCCTTTTATTCTCCTTTATGCCTCCACTATAGTACTTTCTCTTCCACTACAGTAATCTGACAGGTTCAGCTACTTGTAAGCTGATCTACACAGTGCATAAAATAACAGCTAAAAGGCCGTTAAAGATGTCTTACAGAAAGCAGCGTGTAGTCGAGGTCATGTATTGGTTATCTATGAGGTGCTAACAGCTTCACCATATGGAGAGTTTTGCCTCTAAACTTCTCCTAGTGTGATTCCAGTTTCTGCTCAAATGATCCAACATCTCAGCAAAAATCAAAGATTAGAGGAAAAGTCCAAAAACTGAGAACAGATTAGTGGATCTTAAAGTTGTTTTCTTCTTTCTTCTCCCGTTAATCATGCTGTGAGCTCTCAGACTTATCTTCTATCTCTGTAAATAATAGTGTTTCTGAAGTGGTTCAAACCTGCAGCAGCTCCAACAGGAACCTGCTGCTGAGAACTGATGCTCCACTATTAATAATCTAACGATGTCATCTATATCTAGAAAAATGCTCAGAGAGCTCAGTCCTCCTCCAAGGCTGCTCAGGCAGAAATCACAACAACATAGAATGTGTCCATTTATTATAGATGAACTCACAAACACAATGACCTTGACCTGAGTACAGGCGTGTGTTCTCCATGTGTTTGTTATATACGGATACTGAATCACATGACCTAAATATGTAGCTGGTGACGGGAATTGATGGGACTCAGAAACACCCCCACAGTTTAATCAGTTGTTCCTTGGATCATTTCTGATGGATAAGTCCTGATAAGTCCTCATAGGTGGATTTGTAGTAGGATCACAATCAGCTGATGTAGTGTTCACTGGTTGTCATGGTTACAGTGACGCCGTGCCGCTATCTGGCAATGACACAGAAATCTTTAACCCGTTAAACTTCAGTGTACCGCCGGCGGTACACCTACTAATTTGCATAGGAATTTAAAGAATGTCCGACGGGTGCAAACACGATTATACAAACATTATACGCCGATGGAAAGCTTAGATTCTCATGAATCCGCCGGTATAAACCACTTTCAGATGCGATTACCACAGCGGGTAATATAAACACATTTGTCCGACAAACAACGAATATCCATCCATCCGTTCTCTATACACGGCTTCAACGCACACAGCGCGACTCACATTTACGGGTTCATTATTACACACAGATGAAAATATTGCACAAAAAACGGCCATAATCCAACCTTGGACATCCAGACGAAACAAGCCAGTAAAATATTTTGTCCAAAACATGTCTTGAAGTCGGTATAAAATCCACAAAGCGGTCGTTTTCAAGGAAATGCACCTCGCGATGCTCGTCCAATATTCCCTGTATTTTTCGTCATATTTTTTTATTTACAAATAGAATATTAGCGATTTTTTGTACTGAAAATGGTTGGAATTGACTGCAGCTTAAAGGGTTAACTAATCCATGGATCCAGACTAAAAGCTGCATCACTGCCAGAATCTGATCACTTGCTCCTTGTGTCATTTCTGACCTTCACTGAAAGTTTCATCCAAATTTGTTGGTCTGTTTTTGAGAAATGTTGCTGACAGACAGACAGACGGACGGATGGACGGACAGACAGACAGATACCTCCAGCGTTCCTTGCCAGAGTATCGATATATCAAACAGACTAAACCAGACCTTTTACCTGAGTACTTCCACTACATTTTGCTCCTATTATTTTTCCTTGTAATTGAGTATTTTTTCCTCCAGTAAAGGATCTAAAGTAAATCTAAAGTAAAGGATTGCAGTACTTCTTCCTCCACTGATTGCTGTGACACAAAGTTGTCGTTATTTCTGCTCTGTTTTTAGACTCAGTCAAAAAGCTGTGCACTAAACAGCATCACCTTGTGAACAGCCTGAGATATTAAAGCTCCTTCATCGACCGTTTCTTTAATATTGTGCTGATTTTCCAAAGCCCTCCAGTCTTCTTTCTATTTCTGAAAACCTTTAATTTAGGAAAAACACTTCCATTCCCCGTCTCCATTTGTGATGTCTATAAATAGGAGACTTTGAAGCTCTGTGGCACCGTGTCATCAATAATTGTTTGCTTTTGTACAGTTCAAATTGCCCTCCTTTAGTTCCTTCCAGTGCCTCCTTGCTGCCGTCGTTTCCAGTGTTTCGTTCACTGAGGGTCAACTGACGGATTCTTATAAATAGCAAACTAACAAAGTGTTCCAATAATCTGAGGTGAGCACCTTTATTTTGTAGAAGTTGTTTTGAAGTAAAAAACTAAGCAAAGTTAGGCTCATTGCAGAATAAAATGTATGCTTCATCAAAGGGCTGGATCTAGTCTTCAGTTTGGATAAATAAACTTTAAAGATTCCTCACTGGCCTCCGATCTGTACAAGTTTAAAACTGCTTTCACTGTGAACAAAGCGTCGTGCCTCCCACTCTCACCAAGGGACAGAAATAAAAGAAGTCATGGCACTTTTTCAAGGACTCCAGTGAAGTATCTGCATGGTAGCTCACTGAGCTGTCTGCAGTTTTACTACATTATGGGTCATTTGTAAAGCCGTGTTGTAGCTGAATATGAATATAACAGTGGATGACTTGATGACCTTGTATTCCCTGATTGGCTGATGTTGCACCAGGAGAGCCTTTTAGAGGTTGGATCATGGATCACTTCCTCGCTGAGAGCTGGTTGTAGTATTTCAGCTGTTGAAGCTACAGAGTCCTGCAACAGGTCTGTCTGGACTATTCTGGGCTGTGTGCTTTCTTTGACAGCAGATTATGTGAGTTTGATGTTGTGCCTGCACTGGAAAAAATTAATCTCATTAGGCCGGCCGGTGTCACAGTTTTATTGTGGCGCCGACTCAACGTTTGCCCTAAATGTGTGCTCTGGCTGAACACCAGGCTGATTCTATTACTGGATGCAGGCAGGCTGCCCAGTGTGCGTGCTAATGTTTTCACTCAGCAGATCTGTGGACGCCGCTTAGGTCACGCTGCATGGGGAATAGGCCACTTAGCAGCAAACACAAAGTAACTGCTCATTGTTGTGACCCGGAGGCATGGCATTACATTTTGGCTTGTCTGTGCCTCCCCAAAGCCAAAGTGGCAGAACAATAGAGACAGGATGGGAGGCAGATCAGTGCACGGCGCTCTGGGATAGGAAGTACAGTGTCTCTGCTGCCTCTCTCATCCACTCGGACTAATTTGTCCCCCTGGGAGCGATGTTGGAGTCTCGACAGGCCCAAATGGACAAAATGCTGCTGGTCATAGAGGTAGCAGTGTCAGACCACCTTCCAGACCAGACAGACGCTCTCATCTTTAGATCTGCAGCTTTTCCTCCCTGACCAACCAGCAGGTAGCATCATTTACCTTCAGCAGTACAGGATGAGCTTTTTCTCAGCTGGATTAACTCAAACACATGCTAACACCAACATCTAAAGTGACATTATGTGACATTTAGCAAAGCTGGAAGTGAAAGCCGGCCGTCCTTCAGCTCCTCCAGGCAGACTGGAACTGACCCAAACAGTTCAGTCACATGTTCACTGGAGATGAAACATGAAGGAGAAAAAAACATGTGACATATGAAGGCTGCTAGTAACACAGTTTGGATGCTGATGGAGATGCAGGTGTGTGATTATTTATAATCATAGTGTAACGACATTAGAGGACAGGTTATCTACCATCAGTTTGTAGGACAGATACATGTAGGCGGTTCCTCCTTGATGCTCCTCAGCATCACATGATGTCATCATGGTCTTTTTGGATCTCCCACCTTTACATTTACAGTTTTGTAAAATAGAAGCTACTGAAACTGTTTGGTTAAAGTCAGGGAAAGCTCATGGTGATGCTTTAAATGGTTACAGAACAAAAGACTAATGGTAGCAAATTGTGGATTTTCCCTGTCAGCCATGTGCTTTGTTGACGGTAGGGTTTCATTCTGATACTATATTAGTAATCTGAGACCACTGAGACCTGATATGTTGAACTGCTGGCAGAGCCATAGTAGCACATTTGAAAAAAGAAGAGCCTCAGAAAGAGCAGTCCTCCTCCAAGGCTGATCAGTTCTATGATTTCTGACGGGTGAAATTTTGAAAAAATTCATGGCAGAAATCACAGCATCATAGAATGTGTCCATTTAATATGCATGAACCCACAAACACAATGATCTGTTCTGAGCACAGGTGTGTGTTCTGCATGTGCACGTTATGTACGGATACCAGATCACGTGACCTAAATATGTAGCGGGCGGCAGGAATTGATGGGACTCAAAAACACCCCCACAGTTTAATCAGTTGTTCCTTGGATCATTTCTGATGGATAAGTCCTGATAAGTCCTCAGAGGTGGATTTGTAGTAGAATCACAATCATGTACTATATATGTACTATACCCCTGTACTATACTACATATGTACTATAGTACATATGTAGTATAGTACATATATAATACATATAGTACATATATAGTATAGTACAGGGGTATACCCCTGTACTATACTATATATGTACTATACCCCTGTACTATACTACATATGTACTGTACCCCTGTACTATACTATATATGTACTATACCCCTGTACTATACTACATATGTACTATACCCCTGTACTATACTATATATGTACTATACCCCTGTACTATACTACATATGTACTATAGTACATATGTAGTATAGTACATATATAATACATATAGTACATATATAGTATAGTACAGGGGTATACCCCTGTACTATACTATATATGTACTATACCCCTGTACTATACTATATATGTACTATAGTACATATGTAGTATAGTACATATATAATACATATAGTACATATATAGTATAGTACAGGGGTATACCCCTGTACTATACTACATATGTACTATACCCCTGTACTATACTACATATGTACTATAGTACATATGTAGTATAGTACATATATAATACATATAGTACATATATAGTATAGTACAGGGGTATACCCCTGTACTATACTATATATGTAGAGTGCTGTAACGTGCATGCCTAGTGTGGAATCTGATTACTGGATTAATTGTCAGAATAATTGTTACAATGCTGGATTACTACAATAACCGATATCTGTGGCCCTAATAGTCTATGCTCCATATTTCGTGTTTTAAGTTTGCCGTTACATCAGAATATGAATTTTCCTTGTAAATGTTGGAACACTGCTATAACATGAGGTGTTTTTTTCTTTGTCAGCCAGACACAACGCTATCATTCCTGGTTCAAACCGAGCTCACCTGCTGATTCCTCATCAGGAGTTTGGGGCTGTAGTAGTAGAGGAGGGTCTGAGGGATGCTGTCTTTTGAAAAATGAAGTGCTGCTTTTTTTCATTTTCACTAAAAGGCTGAGTGAGAGCGAGTGTAACCCAGCTCCAGACCAGACACCAGCAGAACGTCTCCTGTGGTGTTATGACTGATCGTTCTCCTTCTCTATCACACTCTAAACCCAATCCATGCTGCCTCCTGCTGCTTCATGGAATATCTGGTGATGATAAACTCAAATTACAAATTAAACGTCGGGGAGCATATTTGCAAATCACTGTAGTGCTCCCAGTTGAAATTTTTAATCGCACTGTTTCAAAGAAAAGCTGAATAAATGTGACTAAATGCTCTCAGTTTGGATTCCTACCTGACGATTCTTTAGCAAAAACCACGAGGTTCAAATTAACAGCTTTAACTGAAAAATGCAGGAACTGTTAGACGGACTGTAATAACATTTAACGGTCACATCGTCCTTTAACTGTTCTCTGACTTTATATCAGGATTCATCAATAAATCTACATTTCATCAATAACCCAATCAAAGCGGTTAAACTCTTCTATCATTGGAGTTCACTGAGGATGAATGATGGTACCACTGTCCCTGTATGCAGCTGTCTTTACATCGTTTATTTTTATGCACATCTTGAAGCATCACTTCAGACAAACTTAACGGAAATGACAGTTTTCCCAACATTTCTCCAGTTTTGCTTTAAGGTGTTTTTAACTTTTTGAGAAAGAGAAAATGTGTTTCATTGGAGATGGAAAACCTTTTATTGTGATATAGTGAGTATTTAATTTATTAATAATTTTTTTGTTTATCTTCTGTTTCCATTGCTTCCATTGAAACATGTCTGATAATTCTTTCCTGATTACCAACAGCTCCTGAAGACTTTGTGTTTCTTCACTTGTAGACAGATGAGGTGGGTTGGATTTGAGATGGACGGCAAACAGCTGTTTATCTTCTTCTTCATGCCAGCTTCTCATGACACTGTTCCTCCTACTTTATTCACTGCAGAGCAGTTAAAGGAAACAAGCCTAAGTCACATTTAAAAATGTCTGCTTCCAATTTGCTTGACAGTTCAGGCTAGTGACATTTTTTCTCGTCACATTGCTATGCTAGCATTTAAATGAGCTAACCTGCTGCTGTCCGACCCTTTACGAAGTTTTACCACAGTGGCCTCTCTGACCTCTGCTTCCATCACTGATGACACAGATAAACCATCTGATAGAGTTTATTTAAAACTATGATGCATCCATTCCAGTAACGCTACAGTTAAGAACATGGCAGACATATGTTTTTAATATGTAGCTATCACGGGGCACCGTCGCCTTGCAGCTAGAAGATCCCCAGTTCATGTCCTGGCCTTGGACAGCTCTTACTGGTGGATATATAAACCCAGTTCCTCTGTGGTCATCTGTATTTACTGCTTTCTTCTTTCTTCTTAATGTATCAGACTGTACCTGAGGTTTGCTTTCTACTGAGGCAGTATCAGATGCTGTTTGACACATTTTGCTGAGGCTAGTTCGTTAGCTAGGTTGCTAACAGGTGGAGTCCCTTTCATTTTAAAGACAGTGTTGGTATTCCTCAGTCATTTTAGCAGACATATCAGCTGTCATTGTGTTGTGTCTCACCACCCTGGTACTGCACCAGCTAACAAGATTTTCATTAGGCTGAACATGGACCTCCATGGAGACGGAGAATGAGGTCTGTTGCAATCAAGTAGCAGAGTAATCAACATTCAGACAGCGGCTGGAGCAGTGATTAGCACCGACACCCTGCTGTGGAGGATACACGATGATGACAATGATGTTGATAAGGAGGATGATGGCATTGGGAGCTACAATAGATGACAGTTTTAAAACATTTTAATTATAAATGCTTTAGTTGAGAATGACTTTGATGCTGAGCAGTGGAATGAGGTTAGTTCTGTTTTAGATTCAGGGTGGAGTATTTCCTACTGTGTCTCAGCCGTTTGCATTTAGAGTTCCATTTCTGTGCGAAGCCTAATTTCCTGAGTCACTACGATGCAAACAATATTTAATTTAAGACCCAAAGAGCCCCAAAAGTGACATAAATGGGAAGTACAACAGATTATAATAAAGCCCCCTTTAAGAGAATTAGTTTTCTTTCCGTAGTTCAGGCCATCGATCATTATTTTTAATTATGATGATAATGCAGAGTTAGAAAGTAGGTGCTGAGAATAAAATGATGGTTGAAGCTAAAGCATCCCTGTTGGTAATCAGAGCCTCATTCACAGCTCAGGGGTTACGTTTACCTCTGTTCTGGTCGAAGTAACGGACGCTGAACCAACAACAATCAGACACTAAATGATCATTAAAGTGTCCTTCATGAAAACAGAAACTATTGCAGATGGTCCTAAAGGAACCCAGGAGACTGACAGAGGTTTTTAATGAACCAGGTGATCGGATACCGTTTGGTAGAATGACGGATTTTAAAAATGTGATTACGAGTGATGCAAATTATGATGCAACTATTTTCTAAACCCAATAATCAGTCAGTGATCAATCACCTGCACAGTACAACATTCCAGCAGAGCTGTTCTAAATAAGGAACCCATTATTCAGGTTGCATTAACCTTTAAGCTGAAAGAACTCTGTCCCAGTGTGACTATGTGATGTCTGGCCAGAATCCATCATGGTCATAGTGCCCGTTGCTCAAAGGAAGTCCTCCTGCAGCATTAAACACAGATCACCAGCTGCTCCTAATGAGCTGAGTCGGAGAGCTGGCATGGGAGGGCGTGACACCTTCATCACATTAACCAATCAGAACAACCTAAACATTACAGCTAACGTACTACTGCTTCTTACAGGTCATTTGTCTTCTACATTATTGATTAACATGTTTTAATCTGTTAAATAATTAACACTCATATAATGACAGATCATGAGCATCCTGCTGATAACTTCATCTTTATTTACGTATGCAAACACTAGCCAATTAACTGAGAGAAAATTCACCATTTTGACAGTCATAATAATTTTAGTCAATTTTTGAAGCAGCGGTATTTGTGGCTTCTCAGAAATAAGGATGTGATGCGTTTCTTTTTCAGTGACAGTAAACTGAATATTCTGGCATCCAGAATGTTGCTTGGACAAAACAAGACCTTGGAAGATGTTAGTTGTTCTTATTTTATGAGCTTAATAACAAACATTAATTGAGAAAACATTCTTATTTGCCACATTCAGACTATTTTGAGTGTCATGTCAGACATTTCTTATGAGCTGAAAGAAGGAAGTTTAACTTTTGACTTCAGTGATTCTCCTGAATCTGTGACAAGCTGATTGTTTGTTATTATTTACCTGACCTGGCTGATATCTGTTGAACTGCTTCATGATCGACCAGTCTACTGCAGAGTTACTGAATCAGTCCTACAGCGGTGCCCACACTGGTTGTTTTGTTTAACGATGTTGGTTTTTTTGGACGTGCCAACAAAGTTTCATTGCAGAAATGCAATAACAATAAATATCCTTGAATAAAGGATCAGTGTTCAGGTGTGTTAAACAGGTGATGGTGACACATTCTACAGTAAGTCCCATTAATCAGACTGTGACTACATTTATTCACATCCACTGACTGTGTGAGTAATGAAGCTCAGTGTGGATGTGGTTAATAATTAAGGAGATTTACTGCCACGTGCTTCTCTAATGTTTAGCTGTCTTCAGTTGTGGCTTCGGTCCAAAAGTTCTCCCACCGAGTAGAGAGGAGGGTTTATCTCTGTGGGACTTTTAGATGGTGTCTTTATAAGCTTTAAGATTCTCGCCTACATTAAATTTTACACTAACGTCTCACCCAGAGAGCTGCGTTGGAGCTCACTTTATGTCTTATCGTCGTCAGCAACAGGTCAGCTCAGATAGCTACAGTTCCGTTCATTTATAAAGCACACTTCTGGCCATTGTGTCATATCAGGGATTGATTCTTTCTGCTGTGCTGGGTCTTTAAAACTCATCTGTGTTGAGTGCAAAGTCAGTCAGAATGAGGAGAGATGTCAGCGCTGTGAACAGGACTTGTGGACGGTATTAATAAATAGTGGACTGTGAGGACCTTAATGTCTGAGAACTTCATCATGATGAGCTGCAAAGGTTGCAAATTCTGTTTGGATGCTTTTGTTTGCAGCCCATCAGCGCTCTGAATCAACGGGACTAAAGACTGGGTTCAGAAGCAGGATTCTGAGTGTAGGTTTTGCTTGAGATAAGGTTCTTCTTTCAGCTCCAGGTTTTGGAAGATCAGTAAAACTGGAAAACCGACGTTCAGAAAATCATGGAAATCAGAAGTGAAAACCAGAATGAATACTTTAGCAGCTCCTCAGGCTGATTTACAGACGGAGTAAATGGAGCTGTGGTGAGAGAACACTTACTGTATGACCACTGTGATGTTTAATAAAAAGACTAGACTGTCAGAAAGCTGTAGTACTAAAATATCTTTCCTTTCACTGAACCGTTAATGTAACTACAGCTGTAACCATGGCTGGCTGTTTAAATATGGTGGTTGGAACATCTAGCAGTGATTTTCTTCTCCTCATGATGACCTGTGATGAGCTGTAGCACTGCCTGCTGCTGGCTGGGACAGAAATACAGCCAAACATGATCATCTCCTGAAGTTAGCTTTACTGATGACATGTCCGGAGGCTGTTGATTGGAGATTAATGGTCCGTTATTAATCAGCCTGTGAGCACAGTGGATCAAACTGTTTCACCAGACTTTGGTCCAGGCTGAGACTCTGGATGCTGACGGCTACTGGTCCCCTTATACCATGAGGTACTGGAAAGCGCAAAGTCAGAGTTGTTGGTTGTATTTCTGGTAAATGCTTGACTTTTGAAGGACAGATTGTAAATGTTTCCTGCAGGTACAGATAAGACCCATTGCTCTTCCCTGTATCAGCTGATGATGTGGATAGATTTATTTCCACTGCAGCCTCCCATTAGAGCGACTGCCCACTGTGACCCATTGCTGTGGTTCTGGTGGGTCGCAGGATGACCGGGCAGACCTGGAAAATGGTGTGACTGTTGGAGGTTCAATTTCTTTAACTTTGTGCAATTTGATTTGGCTCCTTTCTGCCGTTTTTACTGTAGCAGCCTTGACTGAGGACGTCCAAATAACCCTAGCCCCGGACTGTTTGAGCATTACATCCAGTAGTTATTGATATTCTACTACTTCCTAGTTGACTTGGAAAGCACTTGGAGCACTCGGTTGTATACATTACAGTCCATGTAGTAGGTTTGCATGGACATTTTCTCTGCATTGATTTAGTGCCTTTTGGACTGAATGACTTAATATCTGGCTTTTAAGATGGTTGTAAAGTATTTGCTCAACAGGCTGAATACAGGTCGATTGAAAACTCTGCTGTTGTGTTTGAAAGGCATTAATCTGGTGATTTGAAAACATCAGTGTCACAGAGAAAGGGTTCCAATGCTTGGAAGCTTTTAGTCCTTTTTTGTAAAAATGGAGGCCAAGTTTATGGTTTCAGTACATTTTATTCAAATGTTTAATATCACAAATCATTTTTCCCCAAAGGGCTTTGCTCTTTGTACATCAGTACAGGTGGACATCAACACCTTCTGATCTTCAACCCTGAAGTTATGAGGAGAAACTCCAAACCATAGGAGAAGCAAATACAGGGAGAATCCTTCTTTCATCTATCATCCATCCATCATCCATCCATTTATCCATTATCCATTCATCCATCCATCCATCCATCCATCTATCCATCATCCATCCATCCATCTATCCATCCATCCATCCACCCATCATTCATCCATCCATCCACCCATCATCCATCCATCCATCCATCCATCTATCCATCATCCATCCATCCATCTATCCATCCATCCATCCACCCATCTATCCATCCATCCATCCACCCATCATTCATCCATCCATCCACCCATCATTCATCCATCCATCCACCCATCATCCATCCATTCATCTATCCATCCATCCATCCACCCATCATTCATCCATCCATCCATCCATCCATCTATCATTCATCCATCCATCCATCATCCAGTCTGTAACGCTACCCCTACTCCTGAATAACCCTGGTCCGTAACCCTAGCTAACCCTACCCCTACCTTTAGCTCCACTTTTACCCCTGACTAGCCCTACCCCTACCCCCACCTGTACCTCTACCTAACCCTAACATACGCCTAACTAATCCTAACCCTAAGTAGCCCTACCCCTACCTCTACCCCTACCTAACCGTAACCTACCTCTAACTAACCCTATCCCTAACTAACCCTAACTAGTCCCTAACCTTAACAGCACAGACTTCACAGCCTGGCTGAAGTTCCACTCCAGCAGAGAGGCTGCTCTGCTCTGCATTCAGATATAATGTCAGCAGCAACACCTCCACAACTCCACACCACTCCAAAAACATTTTATCAGTGAGTTTGTGATGACAGAAAATTCAGCTTCCATCTCATCATTTCCAAGATGCTTCCTTTTTGACTTCAGTAACAATCTGCAGGCTCTCATACTCACACAATGACCTTTCCATCAGGACATGCTGTGATTCTTAAAGTGCTGTATGTTTGACTTAAAGATGTTAAAGTCAGTCCATCCTGACCTCCACCAGTAGCTCATGGTGGCAGACGCTTCACAGAATCTGTCACTGTCAGAGTGTTTGGGACATCCAGAGAAATGTGCAGACTGTGAGGCTTTATTTTAACCACACCTCATTATGACTTTTACTGCGTCGATGCTTCAGCAGTTCTTTGTGACAGCAGCTCAAAGCTCTTCTCTCTCAGGCTGATACTCTTAATGTGTGGAGGCGCTGTGATTAATTACCAGTTTTACTACGTGTGCTGCTGCGTATGGAAGGAAAGAGAACTTCACATTTATGAGTTACTGCAGTGGTCTGTGAGTAGTCATCATTCTCCATTAAACAGGGCTGCACTTTACAGGGACATCTACTGCTTCATCATTTTCTAAATGGATTATTAGTTTCTCTAAAGCCATTTTAAAATCATTTTAATTAGCATTGGTCTCTCCAAAGAAATCCAAGTCAAACTGTTTGATTGTGTAGTAACTGATAGTGCACTTAACAATTAATTAGATTTAATTCTACATTTGATATAAGTATGTATTAGAGAGAGGGAGGCTTGTAGTCAGTCCATTAATATTCCATATTACACTGTAAAAATGCCAACATATCCCAAAAGACAAGGAATACTTTTACTACACTCATGGTTATTAAAAAAACTGTAAAAAGAAATGTAAATGTTTTGATTATTTTAGCAAAATATAATTTTTCTCATGAAATGAAGTAGTAGATGACAAATGAATAGAACATGAATAATCAGCATTAAAAACAGAAAGCAGTAAACCAAACTATTAGTGATTTCTGATAAGTCTTAATCTGTGCTTCATTATATTATAAGGAATTATTTTGTTGAGTAAGTTGATGAATTGTGGAGCTGACAGCATGAAGACCAGACGTTCTCGCTGTCTATCTTCTATCATTAGCAGTCGCATTTACTGTCAGGTTAACTTAAATCATTACGATAACGAGTCCACTTCTTTTACTGACTCTTTGTATGAAGTTGTTTTGGCTGAACTATATCCAGGAACATTTATTTTACGTTAAGATGAAGCTAACAGTGGCGTCACTTTTCATATTATTGGCTTCTCTGTCCTCGAAAGCTGTGACTGGGCTCATTTTTTTTAAATCATCCATTTGTCCTGTTACTGTGAGCAGAATATCTGTTCAACACCTGAACTGACCTTCTTCAAATTAAACACAAGTGTTTGATGAACTGAAGATCTCCAGTCGCTGTGACCTCATCCCATTCCAGAGCTCCAGACCAACGTTTTCACTGGTAGCAGCGGTGTGTCCGGCTTTCTTATTTAGTTCCACCTCCCACCTTGTCACAAGCAAAACACACCTGCTCATCGATAGACACGATAATTTACCGTTGTTCCCTTAATCAGTCAGGTGTGACCAAAAATCATCCTGAAAAGAGTTGAACTAGGCTGTTCTAGTGTCACATTTGTATGATTTTTTCCTGCATGCGCTCTTTTCTATGAGCAGAAAAACAGCACATGTAGGCATCTACCAGAGTAGATGTGTTCATGTAATGGTGAAAAACTAAAATCATTATCGTGATTAATGTTCATTTCATTTTAAATGAATGAAGTGCTTTTTCCAGTATCTTCCTGCCCTCTGATCATCAGCTGGTCTCTCTGTCTGCCTCCTCTTCCCTCATTTTCTTTTTAAATGATCAGCTACAGATGACTTTATCTTTCCAACGCACATCCATCAAACAGCTGGTTTCATACAGCACACAGACTGCAGAACCACTGAAGTTAGAAAGTAAAACAGCGACACTAATGATCATCAATCCCTCACACAAATGCAATCAGATTAAAGTTCAACACACACTCTGAAAAAAAGTTGCAAAGTTTTTGGTCGTAGTGTGTGGCCCTGCATTCCTGTAAACATCATATATTAAAACTCAAAGAGGGAAAGCATATCTGACACAGAATGACTGAAAACTGCAGCTCCTTGAATGACCACTAGAGACCGGATCCTAACGTGAGTTAATCGTAACAGAGTTAAAATGATAAACTTTACAGCAAAATTACAGTCGTTACTAAAACAGATGTGGTCTCTACAGCTACTCTGTTGATCTCCACTAACACTCCACCTCTTCACTTACACTATATTGCCAAAAGTATTTGCTCACCCATCCAAATAATCAGAATCAGGTGTTCCAATCACTTCCATGGCCACAGGTGTATAAAATCATAAAATCGATCACCTGGGCATGCAGACTGCTTTTACAAACATTAGTGAAAGAATGGGTCGCTCTCAGGAGCTCAGTGAATTCCAGCGTGGAACTGTGATAGGATGCCACCTGTGCAACAAATCCAGTCGTGACATTTCCTCTCTCCTAAATATTCCACAGTCCACAGTCAGTCAGCTGTATTATAAGAAAGTGGAAGTGTGTGGGAACGACAGCAGCTCAGCCACCAAGTGGTCGACCATGTAAACTGATGGAGCGGGGTCAGCGGATGCCAAGAGGTGGTCAACTTTCTGCAGAGTCAATGGCTACAGACCTCCAAGCTGCATCCAAGCCGTACATCACCAAGTGCAATGCAAAGCGTGGGATGCAGTGGTGTAAAGCACACTGTCAATTCAATTCAATTCAATTCAATTCAATTCAATTCAATTTTATTTATATAGCGTCAATTACAGTCAACTCGTCTCAAGACGCTTTACAGAACCCAAATGCCTGACCCCCAGAGCAGCCCAAAGGCGACAGTGGCAAGGAAAAACACCCTTTTAACAGGGAAGAAACCTCGAGTAGAACCCGGCTCTATATAGGGGGGACCCATCTGCCTGCTGGCCGGGGGGGTTGAGAAGGACAGAAGAGGGCAAGGGGGAGGGATGGGAGAAGAGGGAGGGGTGGGAAAGCAAGGAAAACACAACACACATTTGGATACATGTATGACAGGATATGTGACACAGACAAAGTATAAGCTAACATTGAAAACTGACTCATAGTTTACTCTGATGATGTACGGCTCTGACATTAAACATACTCCATATATAGCTAGCAGTAAAATTCAAACAGTATGTAAGTTAGCATAACAGTATAGTGAAGGCAATGCAGAGTTGACTGGTGGAAAAAGGGAGTTGGAAGCAGAGGGCTGGAGGAAGGTCAGCAGCAGCATCCCACAGTGGACATGATGGAGACTGGACCAGCTGGTGGAACATCAACCACAGATCTGAAGCATCCAGCTCTGGGACCAGGGACACTCGGAGAAATAGCACAGGGGGAAACAGAGTGAATGTACTGCAATAACGGTATACATATTAAATGTAAAGGTAGATAGAGAAGGGCTCAGTGCGTCAAGAGAAGTCCCCCAGCAGCCTATAGGCCTATAGCAGCATGACTAGAGGCAGAACGAAGGGACGACCAAGAGGGAGTCAGCTGTGCAATGAAGACACAAGCCGAACCCCTGTGGGTCACCCAGTCAGCCCCAACTATAAGATCTGTCAAAAAGGAACGTTTTAAGCCTGGTCTTAAAAATAGAGAGGGTGTCTGCCTCCAGAACCCAAACTGGGAGCAGGTTCCACAGGAGAGGAGCTGATAACTGAAGGCTCTGCCTCCCATTCTACTTTTAGAAATTCTAGGAACAACAAGTAAGCCTGCAGTTTGAGAGCGAAGAGTTCTACTAGGATAATAAGGTACTATCAGATCTTTAAGATATGATGGAGATTGGTTATTAAGAGCTTTATATGTCAGAAGAAGGATTTTAAATTGTATTCTGGATTTAACAGGAAGCCAGTGAAGAGAAGCAAGTATAGGGGAAATATGATCTCTTTTGCTAACTCCTGTCAGTACTCTCGCAGCAGCGTTTTGGATCAACTGTAGATGTTTGAGAGAACTATTTGGACAACCCGATAATAAGGAATTGCAATAGTCAAGCCTGGAAGTAACAAAAGCACGAACTAATTTTTCTGCATCACTCTGAGACAGAATGTTCCTGATTTTTACAATATTACGCAGGTGAAAAAAGGAAGTCCTACAGACTTGCTTTATGTGTGAGTTAAAGGACATGTCCTGGTCAAAAATAACTCCAAGATTCCTCACAGTAGTACTGGAGGCCAATGTGATGCCATCCAGAGTAACTATTTGCTTTGAAAGCGAGTTTCTAAGATGTTTGGGGCCAAATACAATGACTTCAGTTTTGTCTGAATTTAGCAGTAGGAAGTTAAAAGTCATCCAGGTTTTAATGTCCTTAAGACAATCTTGCAGTCTAGCTAACTGATCAGTTTCATCTGGCTTCATAGATAAACACAATTGTGTGTCATCTGCATAACAATGGAAGTTAATACAATGCTTCCTAATAATATTGCCTAAAGGAAGCATGTATAATGTGAAAAGTATCGGTCCTAAGACAGAACCCTGTGGAACTCCATGATTAACTTTAGTATGCTCAGAAGAGTTATTGTTGACATGCACAAACTGGAACCTATCTGATAAGTAGGATTTAAACCAGTCCAGTGTTGTCCCTTTAATGCCAATTGAATGTTCTAGACGCTGTAATAAAATGTTGTGGTCGATTGTGTCAAACGCTGCACTAAGATCTAACAAAACAAGTATAGAGACTAGTCCATTATCTGATGCTTTGAGAAGGTCATTAGTAACTTTCACTAGAGCTGTTTCTGTGCTATGATGCACTCTGAAGCCTGACTGAAACATTTCAAACAAATTATTCCTTTGTAAGTGTTCACATAATTGATTTGCAACTGTTCTTTCCAGAATTTTAGAGAGAAATGGTAGGTTGGATATTGGTCTATAGTTAGCTAACACATCTGGATCTAAAGTGGGCTTTTTAAGCAAAGGTTTGATGACAGCAACCTTAAAAGCCTGTGGTACATAGCCTGTTACTAGAGAGAGATTAATCAGATCTAACATTGAAGAATTAATTAAAGGTAAAATCTCCTTGAAGAGTCTAGTTGGGATAGGATCTAAAAGACATGTTGATGGTTTGGATTTAGAAAGTGTTGAAATTAGTTCAGAGAGACATATAGGAGTGAAGAATTCTAAAGATTCATCAGGTCTAACAGCCAATTCAAAAGCATCTGTGACATTTGTAGGAAGGGCCAGATTAATTTTATCTCTAATCAGAACTATTTTATGTGTAAAGAAGCTCATGAAGTCGTTACTGGTTAAAGCTAAAGGAATACAAGGTTCAACAGAGCTCTGACTCTTTGTCAGCCTGGCTACAGTGCTAAAGAGAAACCTGGGGTTGTTCTTGTTCTCATCTATTAAAGATGAATAATAAGTTGTCCTGGCATTACGAAGAGCTTTTTTATAGATTACTGGACTATTTTTCCAAGCCACATACACTTCCTCTGAATTAGTGGAATACCACTTTCTTTCCAGCTTTCGGGATGCCTGCTTTAAAGTCCGCAGCTGGGAATTATACCAAGGAGCAAGTCTTCTCTGAGATATAACTTTCTATTTTACAGGTGCAACACTATCAAAAGTTGTACGCAGTGAGGCTGAAGCATTATTAACATAATAATCCATCACCGTCACTGGACTCTAGAGCAATGGAGACGCCTTCTCTGGAGTGACCAATCACGCTTCTCCATCTAACAATCTGATGGACCAGTCTGGGTTTGGCGGTTGCCAGGAGAACCATACTTGTGGGACTGCATTGTGCCAAGTGTAAAGTTTGGTGGAGGGGGATTATGGTGTGGGCTTGTTCTTCAGGAGCTGGGCTTGGCCCCTTATTTCCAGTGAAAGGAACTCTGAATGCTTCAGCATACCAAGACATTTTGGACAATTCCATGCTCCCAACTTTGTGGGAACAGTTTGGAGCTGGCCCCTTCCTCTTCCAACATGACTGTGCACCAGAACACAAAGCAAGGTCCATAAAGACATGGATGACAGAATCTGCTGTGGATGAACTGGACTGACCTGCACAGAGTCCTGACCTCAGCCCGATAGAACACCTTTGGGATGAATTAGAGCAGAGACTGAGAGCCAGGCCTTCTGGTCCAACATCAGTGTGTGACCTCACAAATGTGCTTCTGGAAGAACGGTCAGAAATTCCCATAAACACACTCCTAAACCTTGTGGACAGCCTTCCCAGAAGAGTTGAAGCTGATCTAGCTGCAAAGGGTGGACCGACGTCATACTGAACCCTATGGATTAGGAATGGGATGTCACTGATGTTCATATGCAAGTCAAGGCAGGTGAGCGAATACTTTTGGCAATATAGTGTATTCTGGGATTAGTCGACACCACCAAGATGACGACAGCTCCACCTCCTTGAGCTTCATAGCTGCTGGAATCTGTCAGTGAGTTAGTGGAGGGTTCATCATGAAGTGATTAGAATTTAGTGATCAGAGGTCATTGCAAACACCTGATTGGTCATAACTCATGAATTTATGCACTAATTGCAACAAAAGTTCAAACAAATGTGTAATAGGATGAGATAATGGATTCAGAATGCTTATTATCCAGCGGGGTCAACAGTAGGAGAGATTGTTTCACATTTAGTCACATGTGGATTTGGTGACACTAATCTTGGATGCTGATCTGTTGAATTCCCTCAGAGTCTTCAGTACAGACTCTGAGGTCAGTATTTTATATGAGCCTGGTCAGACATGGATGTGAGCTGCAGCTTCCCTGTTTGGTGTCCAACCACGAGGCAGTGAGTCTCAGTAACTTCAGGTGTTTGGATTAGATTTCACCAGATGGGTGAGAAATGAAATACAGAAGATTCACATGGATGTTCCTCTTTCACAGAAACCAGCGTGTCATGTTCACCTTGAGGTTTACAGGAGTAAGTTAGTGACTGTCTGTCAGGGGAAGTCATTCTTCTGGATTGTTCACACATAAAAGGATAGCAGGTTTCTAGATTTCACTTCAGCGTGTTCAGTCAGCTCATCTATAAGGAGCGAAAACAACAAACAAGTCTCTGAGAAACAGAAGAAACGAATCCTTCTAGAACAGCAGTGTGATGTTTGTGAAGAGAAAGAAACCACTGAATGCAGGCTGAACACAACTGAAGCTGATCACTGGAAACCTTTGAGCTGTGAAGAAGAACCTGAAAACAGCACCGGTGTGGAAGTATCACCCCACAGACGTAGCAGACCATACTGAAAGTCCAAACCTCCTATCAGCAGCAGGAATAAAGCTACGACAGGCCAGAGAGGTTCTGGAGTAGAGTTTTATGGACAGACAAGACCAGAATAAATGTTTCCCAAAGTGATGGAGGAAGAACTGCTCATTGTTCAAACCCTTCCAGCTCAGGGAATGGTTCTTCATCTCTGATGGAGCAGATGATGCAGCAGCAGATGGATTCAGATGTGGACTCACATTCTGTCCGACTGGATCAAGCCCTGCAATCTCATCACCCACACTTTCATTCTACAGCCCAAACACACTGCCCATCAACCAAACCTTCATTAGCAGAACTGGAAGGTCTCAAACCGACCTATCCGGAGATGAAAGCCCTACTGACCCTACAAACATTCCAGACATCATCTCAAAGCAGCTGCTGTCATGGCTGGATGAGTTTTACAGAGAAGAATCTGTAGGTTGGATGCTGTTGTTACATTAAACCAAATATTAGATTTATCACTGTTATTTCTTTGGACATTCCTCTGTTAGCTCACTTTTACATCTTTGGAGGTGGACTCAGTATTGAAATAGCTTTTTGTATAAACGTCTAAATGAATGTGCATATAAATAGAATGAAAAGCTAAAGCCAGCCCCTCTGTTTGTCTCACAGTGTTCATCTCAGATTCTAACTCCTGAAGTAGAAAAGCATCCTGTTCAGAGGGCTCTTCATGTTTCAGATCAGCTCTGTCAGCCTGTCACCTGTGAATGTGCTTCATAGAAAGGCAGCTAATGATCAAATAATTAGTGGATGTGTCTCAGTAAGAATCCGTCTTTGTTTCTAGAGACATGATGGCAAATCAAGGCCAATTAGCAGAAACGTCTCAGTGTGTAACGTATGTGGTGTGTGCGTATTTCAGTGGAGGTAAATGAACAGATGACAGGCTATGACAACAACATGAATTTTTTTCAGGTAAACTCCAGAAGCTTTGTCAGTCACTACGTTTTCATAGAAATGTTGCCCAAAATTCAATTGAATTTTGAGAAAATCTGCTAAAGCAAAAGCAAGCTAATGTCTGTCAGTAATATTAGGAGTTGGTGTTTTTTCTAATGAACTGCAGAAGGAGATGTTGTTCCATCAGACATCATCATGTGTTCACCATGTTTCCTCTTTCATTTAAATACCAGGTTTTCCTCTTCAGCCAAGCTAAACTTGAAATCTGATGTAATAACTGGAGAAAAACACCTAAAGTTGGTTCCTGACTTTTTGCTTTTACAGTGCAGGCTCTTATTTCTTCCAGTTTCCTGTCTTTGAATCACCGCCCAGAGGAAACTAATCCATGCAGTTGGCAAACTCGGCTTTCTATGAAAAATGTAGATGAGGGCAAACTGTTTCTCCTTCCACCATCCATCACACCATGCATGCTGCAGTTCTACACTTTGCAGGCTTTATTGCATGCCATTTTTACCTGATTATTGCAGACCATTAGGTTAAATAATGCAACCACTGGTGCATTTTATTTTTGCTTTCCGATTAATTATTCTGAATCTGACAGTAGATAAACCTAATTACTTTTTCAGAAACCTGAGGGACAGCCATTGGCTCGCAGGACTCACAAGTCAAAGCAAAAGCTCTATCTTAGGTGATGTATAATTCATAAACTTGTTTAATACTGATTAAATTAAATTCTCTTCATCATGAATTATACAAGGCCCTCTATCTTCTAAACTCAGTAATGACCAAGTGGGCAGCAGACCAGAGATCAGGGGAGCTACCTGGATCTGAACGTCTGCTCTCTGGCTGCTGGCTTTGGGTGGGATTAACAGGGATGAAATAATCACCATGATCCTCCACAGTTAAACTCAGAGCTCACAACCTTTACCCAGAGAACCTACAGGATGTGGGCATTGAGCAGGACAGATCCTGGGGGATGTGAGCTAAAGGGGAGCACCGAGGGCAAAGATAGAACCACAAGTTATAACCCTAACCCTCAGACCATGAAGCAAATTAACATTAGTCAGAGGGACATGTTCTTTGCAAATAAACACACTTAAATCAGCTTAGAACCATAGAAAAACATTCTGAGCGTTTTTTTTTTTCAGTGTTCCTCAGTTACAGCTGTCAGTACATCCACAGCTGATGGTTCCTGCTTTCACTGTACTTCAGGACCTGGAGGTTTTGTTCTTTTCTGATACGTTGGTCTCCTGCTGTCAGGTCAGCATTTTGACGTACCACACTTTGACAGAAAAGTTACATTTCATGCTCAGCTAAAGAAACACAAAGAGGAAAATAAAGACGAGCAGCAACAGCATGGAAATAACTTTACAAATGCAAAGAAGTCTGTCTGTGATGCTGCTGAAAAACAACAGCTGTATGCCAACGGACGGAGTGGAGTTTTCTGTCTGTGTGTCTGTCTGCCTGCTGTCTGTCTGTCTGTCTGTCTGTCTGTCTGTCTGTTATCATCATTACTCAAAAACGGATTTGGATGAAATTTTCAGGGAAGGTCAGAAATGACACAAGTGATCAGATTCTGGCAGTGATGCAGCTTATAGTCTGGATCCATGGATTAGTTAAAGATTTCTGTATCATTGCCAGATAGCAGCACGGCGTCACTGTAACCATGACAACCAGTGAACACTATATCAGCTGACTGTGATCCTACTACAAATCCACCTCTGAGGACTTATCAGGACTTATCCATCAGAAATGATCCAAAGAACAACTGATTAAACTGTGGGGGTGTTTCTGAGTCCCATCAGTTCTCGCTACATATTTAGATCACGTGATCCGGTATCTGTACATAACGTACACATGCAGAACACACGCCTGTGCTCAGGTCATTTTGTTTATGGGTTCATCTATAGTAAATGGACACATTCTATGATGATTTCTGATCATCGATACCTAATAAACTAATGCTGCATTTCTGACATATGGAGGAATGAGCAGCCTTGGAGGAGGACTGATCTCTGAGGGCTTTTCTAATTAATGTGATCTAAGGTGAAAATAGTCCACAGAAGTGTGGGGGCCAGTACTGAAAAGACTCAAACTGTAAAATGTCCCATTTAGATATTGTTCTCACAGATTTCAGACATACAGTCATCAAAAGCCATATATATGTTAATATTCTTTGTCGTACCAATTTGTCCCTTGCAGAAGAATCTAAATATTTGCTTCACCATAATGCTACATCCAGGATGCGTGTTTATAAAGGTACAGATCTCATTATAGGCTGACTGCTGCTGTCTGTCTATCAAATAAATAAGCTGGCAGTTTAATGTACAATTAGTTTCTGTGTTTCTGTGAATATCTGGTCCTCTCTATGTCCTCCTGTAGACCTGGTCAGAGCAACAGCAGGACAGCTGGCAGCACATCTGGATAAAGTGTTAAAGGCTGGTGTCAGTTCTGCCTCTTTTTTAAAGCGCCATGCTCTGTGCTACATCTCCAACAAATTTCTGTTCGTAAAAGAACTTGAGCGGCTCCAGCAGGGAGACAGCGTAGTCCGTGTTGACCGGCCTGCGCTCACTGAGATCCGACACGGTTGCATCCCATGAATCGCGCCCCAGTTTTGAACAGTCACACAGCCGGCAGAACCGGACTCAAGCCAACCAGGAGAAAAAAAATATATTCTAAAAGATTTGAGAGGATGAATGGGGGGGGGACTCCTTTTTTTCAGGTTTTCATGTGTGTTCCATGAAAATGAAATGTCCTCATAGAGAATATGGGAGGTCTCTCTCATGTCTGTATGGACAGCAGATTGTGGCCTTGTCCAGTAAAGCCCCCTGTGCAGAATGATGTCAGATTTATTTAGTTCAGTAGCATTCTGAGTTAAATGTTTGGTAATAATATACTTCTATGCAGAAGGAGATCCAGTGGTACCAGGCAGACCTACAGTGTTGATCAGAGTCGTATCTTGTTGGAGATTTGTTGGATTGATTTCCATTTGATGTGCTTTATGGGTGTAACAGAAGCTGTTCCTCTAATGAACCTACTTCTTTTATTCTCAAATCAACAGTGGAAGGAAACCATCACTAATTATGTTTAACTCAAGATTTTGGTAAAATCTTTGGCAAATATGGATGGAAACCGATCTAATGGTTTGACTGTTATCTGGTGCTCACTGCCGTCACCTCTAGAGGTGTGGGATGGATTTCCATAAAACATTTCCTTCAGACATTCATGGTCCCCAGAAGATAAATCCTAAAGTCTTTGGTGATCCACTGACCACCAACACTGGATTTTTCACACTTCCAGACACTTGGTTTGCACTTCTTTCTCTTAAATATCCATGGACTGAATGATGGTGATGCCCTGGCCTCACATCTAGTGCTGCTAGTCTGGTCCCTCTTGGTTGAGAGGATGTCAGGCTTCATACCAAACATGAAGAACCAGTCCTGTCAGGATCGTTACTGTTCTTCCAGTCCTAATGTGTGACTGAATCACTCCAAGAGATGATTTTTCAATGATTAAATCAATGACTGGATGGGACTTTAGCTGCTGATTTACTCCCATACTACCATAGAGTATCGGCTGTTCTTCCCCATGACTTTTCATCTCTGTGAGGCCATGTCCACACGTATCCGGATATTTTTAAAACCGAATATCCGCCCCCCTCCGTTTAGGAAAAAATCTGTGGCCACACGTCTCCGTTTTCTACAAAAATCTCCGTCTACACGTATCCGGATACATGTACGTATATATCAAGCTTATCCAGTCAGAAGGCCGAGGACGTGGAATGGTTGTCAGGGTCAAAATAGTGGAAGTCACAGCAGTCCTCCTTCTCTGATGCTCTTCGAGGTGAAGCAGTAAATGAGCTTGTAAGATCAAACAAGCAAAAAGCGCCTGTAGTATTGTTGAAACCAGTACACTTCTGAGTGTGTCCATTCTGCTCCGATTGTCTACAAAGGTCGCATGTCTGACATCTCAGCAGTTTTGTCGCAGGCAGTGACGTCTGCGCTCCTAAAACTCCGGTTATGTCTGTCCACATGTAAACGCATACCCGGGGTTTTTCCCAAATCTCCACTTTGGCCGGAGTTTTCAAAACCTCCGTTTTCAGAAGCAAAAACCTCCGGTTATGTGTGGATGACAGGCCGAATCGGAGAAAAATATATGCGTTTTCAGACTTACGGATACGTGTGGACAGGGCCTGAAACAGTGACCTCACTACTATACTAACAACAGCACGTAATTAAAAGCACTGTTGAGCCTTGGGACACCCTCACTCAGTCACTGTTAGGGCTTAGGGACTTTAATCATCCACAGAAGCACTTGTTAATCCTCACTCAGTCTGGTGAAGATACTTGGCCCAGACCATGACTGTGCTTTTGGTCTTGGAGATGTAAGAACCAATCTTTCCTTTATTCACTCCCAGTCAGGATATCCCTACATCCTTTATATCCTGCCAAATCTCAGCATGCACCGCATTACTGGAGTGTAAGTGTGTCCATTAGGACTTTATTAAGACTGTGGTCACTGGGTGTTGGTGTGACTGGCAGTGAGGAGGAAACAGAGTTCAAATTATGTCTTGTTTTAAATTTGACACCAATTCACAGCCAGAATTGGTGTGTTGTGACAGAAGCTGTGACCTGCAGCACTAGTGATCAGAATTCATTATCTGGGCTGTCCATAGCCAGAGGGACACCTAGCGGAAAGGCCAGTGTGAGTCCAGCTCGTCTGCATGGGCATCCGTCCAGCTTCCCAGCTTAACACTGTCCCTAACGAATTACAGCTGACCTTTTACAGCTGCAGCATCTGCTGGGCTCTCACTGCTGTGACCTCCCTTCATCTCTCTCTTTTCTCCCACTGTTTCATCACTTTTTCTGTTTCCTCCCTGCAGCTCCAGGCTTCCAGCTCTGCACAGCTTGTCTCTGCTGACTTGCTGGAGGCTTGTCCTGGTCAGAGACAGTCGCTAAACAGTGTTGGAAAAAGCTGGCTTCTTGCTAATGTGATTGTGTGTGAGGTGTGCTGTTCCCTCTATGACTCCTCTGTCCCTGTTTCTCCTTCATTAAAGTACCGATATAACTTCTGTAATGTGCTGAGATCCCAGCTGTGTGAAGCTGACAGCAGCTGCTCTGATCAGATATTGATGATTGAATTGTGTAGAGAACCCCCTGTTGGTTTACGACTGCGATGCCTCCCCTTATCCAATTACACCAGGCGAAAATTAATATTTTTCTCATTTAGAAGAGAGTCAACCTCCTGTAATTATAGCAGTGTGTCTGACAGTAAATCCATTAGCTAAATGAATTGATAGCCAAGGAGAGACACGTTAATTCAGCAGGCGGCGGCTCTTTGGAGAGCTGCTCTTCACACCCAGCAGAACGTTCCTGGATTCATTCTCCTGCTGAGACACAGAACAGAGCTGCTGTCAAGGAAAGGGTTAAACATGATCCAGCTGTTTTTCTTTTTGCTGCTTTGACTTTTTGCAGTTTTCCCCTTCATTCCTGTTTTTCTTAAAATAAATTATTGCTGAAATCTGAGACTGCAGCAGCATTCCTCCCATGAAAACAGCGGTTAGATGAATTTATTTGAAGGAGGAAGCTAAACTGACAGAAGTATTGTGGACTATGAAGCTGTCAGGTGTGTTTATATGTAAAGACCGTTAGAAATTTGGGGGCACTGAAACGATTCCATGTTTTCCACTTTTATCCATGTGCTAGCATAACTGTACAAGGGTTTTCTAATCATCGATGAGCCTTTCAACACCATTAGCTAACACAATGTAGCATTAGAACACAGGAGTGATGGTTGCTGGAAATGTTCCTCTGTACCCCTATGGAGATATTCCATTAAACATCAGCTGTTTACAGCTACAATAGTCATTTACCACATTAACTATGTCTACACTGGATTTATCATTCATTTAATGTTATCTTCATTGAAAAAATGATTTTCATTCAACAATAAGGACATTTCTAGGTGACCCCAAACTATAGGGTGGGCCATAAGTTTCCATACATAGAAAAAAACAAACATTTTATGTTGGACAAACGTTTTTATTTATATAATGAGCTCTGTATGATTACCATTGTTTTGAAAACACATATTAATCCGTGTTATCCACTGTTGATGAACTTGCATTAGCACAGCTGTAGTTCTGCTTATAGTGGCGTTGGTGATACGTTCCTGGAGATGATTTTTGTCTCGTATCTTCGCCTGATACACCATGGCCTTCAAGTACACCTAAAGATAGCATCAAATGCATCTTCTAGGGTATCTGACACATTAAAAAAAATTACATTATACACTTTCCTATGTATGGAAACTTAGGGACCACCCTGTATTTATATATGTACAGCCATGGCCATAAGTTTGGACACAAGTACCATGACGCTTGTGAATCTTAGAAAATACCACAAAATACTGAAGTGTTTGGGTGATAATACACAACTCCTGAGAACTATATTAAGTTTCACATTTAAAAAAAAACATCAAAAGAGTTTGGTGTCATTTTGTTATTCTTACCAAATTCAGTTGTGAAAGTACTGCATTTTTTGTTATTTTCTTCTAATATTATGTTTTGGGAACAAAGTTGTTCCAATTGTTGGAATTTATTGATAATATTATATCCCTTGTTGATTTGTTGACTAATTAAACTGGTGCTGTCAAAAAATATTAGTTATGTTCTGTAATAGACATCAAAACAGACATAGGAAGCCATGCTGTGTCCAAACTTATGGCCATGGCTGTACATGAAGTGCTTTAGATCTAACGAACAATTTAACTAAATATTCAAATCTCAAACTTTTCCAAAATGTTCAAAATGCAAAAAGTTATTCCTTATACACAATTACAGCAGGTGCTAGAAACTTTATTGGCTTTAGTGGAGATAGTCAATCCTTTGACAGGTGACTTACTGAGACTGTATTTCACTAAGTGGGTGTTACCATTAGCAGTAAGACACCACCACTCAGCTCATTTCAGCAATATTAGTTCTGTAATGATAAAACTTACTGTTCTTTTATTTTGTAGGCTCTTTTTGAACTGGCATCCCATTCAGGACCAATCAGTTAATGAATGGATACATCAGCACATAGACCTGACATCCAGCCTGAATCCCAGCAATCCTAAGGCCTAAACCCTCACAGATCTACCTGATGTCCCAACCGTAGTGCTGACTGGAATATGACAAGGGCTTGAAATGGTTGGAAAGACAACAGCATTAAAAAAAAATTAATGTGGGATTTCATCTAGTTTGATCAGCTGCTCAGCTCATCACTTCCTGTTTGTGACGTTAAAATGTTTGTCCATTTTAGCAAAATACCAAAAGTCAGGAAGGCCATGAACCTCTGGAAATCCAGTGTTTGACCTACAGAAAGTCCCTCAGGAATGTCTGCAGATATGTCGACTCATATAAAGGGAACATGTAGCATAAAAAGGTCCACATCAGAGCCCTCTTGCAGCTTTTTGGTTAGGGTTAGCACCGTGGCCTCACAGCTAGAAGATCCCGGTTCGTGTCCCAGCCTTCCTGGGATCTTCCTGCATGGAGTCTCCATGTTCTCCTGTACATGTGTGGCTTTTCTCCAGGTTCTCCAGCTTCCTCCCACAGTCCACAAACATGCTGTGGTTAACTGGTGATTCTAAACTGTCTGTAGGTGTGAATGTGAGTGTGATTGTCTCTATGTGTAGCCCTGTGATAGACTGTTACCTGTCCAGGTGAACCTTCACCCTCAGTCAGCTGGAATAGACTCCACCCCCTCATGACCCTGATGATGGATTAAACGGCGTATGGATAATGGATGTTTGAGTAGTTGTTCTTCACTGGATCATTCATAGGGGACGATACAGCAGTACCTTACACTGTTTATGCTCCAGTATAAGGCTTTCTTGTAGTGCATGGTACGTTTGACTCGCTGCATGACACTCTGGATCATCAACAAATTTGGCCTTCTGTTTTTTCTTTGCCAATGAATTTTAAAAAATAGATTGTAAATGAAAGATGGATAAATCTGAAAAGTAAAACAGCCAGAAGGTGGTGACTCCTCAGTTTGTATAAAAGTCTATGAGAAAATGACCCTACTTCTCACCTGATTTGCTACCTCAGTAAACTTTTTAATCATGAGTTTTTGGTCTCAATCACTAGTGTAAAGTCTCCTTCACTACAGCATGATGTTCATTTTGTAAAATATGGTGCTACTGAGAGTAAAACAAATGAAAAACCTGGATGTGTTTCAGAGCGTGGCTACCTTGTGATTGATAGGTTGCTGCCATATCACTGGGCTTACTGTCCCTGAGTTGTCAGTCTGCACATTCAAAAGAAAAAGATATATAATGGCAGCTAAATGCCAAATGTGAGGCTTTTAAACAGTCCAAACAAAGCTGTTTGCTGTTGTTGTGAATAAGTACTGCCTTACAGTGACATCAGCTGGGTTTTTGACATTTATGGACAGAGTAATCTACAGTGTAGTTCAGGCTGACAGATTGTCTGTAGGAATTACTTTTCGGTTCTAATTTGATTGGAAGTGTTTTTTTTAAAAGAAGTTTTGTTTGACACAAAAGATAGATTGTATGTATGAAACTTTGTGGGTTTCTGCTTTTGTAATTGTCTTAAACTCGAGGTGGTCTGTCTTTGTAGCCCTGAATTAAAGTAGAACATAAGAACAACATAGGTTTCATGGAGTCACATGAAACCTATGGACTCTGTGTGTAGTCTTACTTATTACAGTAGGAAACTAGAAAAGCCCTCAGTCCTCCTCCAAAGCTTCATATGTCAGAAATGCAGCATTTTTTTATTAGTTGATGATCAGAAATCCCTGCAACATTTAATATAGATGTACCCACAAACACAATGACATTCCTCTGTCCACAGGCGTGTGTTCTGCATGTGTACGTTATGTACGGATACCGGATCATGTGACCTAAATATGTACCAGGAATTGATGGGACTCAGAAACACCCCCACAGTTTAATCAGTTGTTCCTTGGATCATTTTATGATGGATAAGTCCTGATAAGTCCTCAGAGGTGGATTTGTAGTAGGATCACAATCAGCTGATGTAGTGTTCACTTGTTGTCATGGTTACAGTGACGCCATGACGCTATCTGAAAATGATACAGAAATCTTTAGCAAATCCATGGATCCAGACTATAAGCTGCATCACTGCCAGAATCTGATCACTTGGTCCTTGTGCCATTTCTGACCTTCCCTGAAAATTTCATCCAAATCTGTTGGTCTGTTTTTGAGTGATGTTGCTGACAGACAGACAGACAGACAGACAGACAGATGGATGTATGTACAGACAGACGGACGGACGGACGGACGGACGGACGGACGGACAGACCAGTGCTGATCATCATATAACTCCACCGCTTTCCTTGGTGGAATAATCATGTGAGAGTTGAGGTTTTCTCTGGAGCAGATAGTGGAGTTTAAAGGCCTACTGGTGTCTATAGGTCAGCATGGAACACTTTAAACCCTCTGAACAGTTACGAGGTAAACTGGTAACCTGTACCGTCATTTTCACAACTGATGGTCACAACCATGAAAGTAAGTTTTAAACCAAGCAAGTCTTTAATAAGAAAATGTGCTTCATAGTCCTTCTTCTCTATTATTTAGAAGCATTCTGGACTTCCTGCTAACAGTGAAATATACTCCAGTTATTATGGACTTCACATGAAAACTAACAGTAGGCTCAGAGATCACATGCTGACAGTAGATACAACTAAATACGGTCTAGTCTCCAGCATGATGATGCATTATTCAGACCTACAAGGGAAATAAACAGCCATTCGTTTATCTTCTTTATCTGCAGGGTCATGACAGTCCACTCTAAATGGAGATAAAAATGCAAACTCAACAGTGTCAGAAGTTCCTCTTGCTGCAGAAAACAGTCTTAGATAAGAGTTGTTTTTGTCCCAGGCTGCCGCTGATGCTTCTTAACAGAATTTAGGGTGATTAATCATTTATTTCAGGCATCTGTGCACCGCTGCTAAAACAGGCAGTCGGTCCAACAAGCTGACGGAGCTCTCAGAGGCGCTCATTTATGTTGTTTGTCCCGCAGAACTGGAACAGGAAACAACGGCGCTCTCGCCTGATTACAGGACTGAGGAGGAGAGTGGTGTCGCTGATTTATTTATATATCTCTCCTTCCCTTGCTGTTTGTCTGTGGACACCTCTGACATGTTTTATTCCCGTCTCGACAGACAGGCTGCCGGATGCCACAGAGCTCAGAGGCATGCTGCCTCCTGCTATAAGTCACTGCCTGGAAAGGTGATGCTAAATGCTAAAGATGAAAGAAAGTCTGCAGCCTGAAGGTCATCCTGCTGTGATGGATGGTATAGAGGGATCCACCTCAATGAATCAGAATATATGGACATGTATCATTTAGGCTTGACTGGTCCTGGTCTGTCAGTCTCAATCTACCAGTAAAGACAAGACGGACAGACATGACGGTAGCATGTAGCAGCTTTCTGTTCCCATCTTTGGTCACAAGATTTAAAAAAAACAGAATTTAAAGTCATGAAATAAACCTTGTTCCCTGGCTGCTGGCTTCCTCTGCTGTTTGCTGCTGGACAGGTCGAGTACGGGGGTTTGTAGAGGACAGGTCGTCTTAGTAGAGGACAGGTTGTGTTTGTAGAGGACAGGTTGTGTTTGTAGAGGACAGGTCATGTTTGTAGAGGACAGGTCATGTTTGTAGAGGACAGGTTGTGTTTGTAGAGGACAGGTTGTGTTTGTAGAGGACAGGTCATGTTTGTAGAGGACAGGTTGTGTTTGTAGAGGACAGGTTGTGTTTGTAGAGGACAGGTTGTGTTTGTAGAGGACAGGTCATGTTTGTAGAGGACAGGTCATGTTTGTAGAGGACAGGTTGTGTTTGTAGAGGACAGGTTGTGTTTGTAGAGGACAGGTTGTGTTTGTAGAGGACAGGTCATGTTTGTAGAGGACAGGTCATGTTTGTAGAGGACAGGTTGTGTTTGTAGAGGACAGGTTGTGTTTGTAGAGGACAGGTCATGTTTGTAGAGGACAGGTTGTGTTTGTAGAGGACAAGCCGTCTTAGTAGAGGACAGGTTGTGTTTGTAGAGGACAGGTCATCTTAGTAGAGGACAGGTTGTGTTTGTAGAGGACAGGTTGTGTTTGTAGAGGACAGGTTGTGTTTGTAGAGGACAGGTTGTGTTTGTAGAGGACAGGTCATGTTTGTAGAGGACAGGTTGTGTTTGTAGAGGACAGGTCGTGTTTGTAGAGGACAGGTCATGTTTGTAGAGGACAGGTTGTGTTTGTAGAGGACAAGCCGTCTTAGTAGAGGACAGGTTGTGTTTGTAGAGGACAGGTCATCTTAGTAGAGGACAGGTTGTGTTTGTAGAGGACAGGTCGTGTTTGTAGAGGACAGGTCATGTTTGTAGAGGACAGGTTGTGTTTGTAGAGGACAAGCCGTCTTAGTAGAGGACAGGTTGTGTTTGTAGAGGACAGGTCGTGTTTGTAGAGGACAGGTTGTGTTTGTAGAGGACAAGCCGTCTTAGTAGAGGACAGGTTGTGTTTGTAGAGGACAGGTCATCTTAGTAGAGGACAGGTTGTGTTTGTAGAGGACAGGTTGTGTTTGTAGAGGACAGGTTGTGTTTGTAGAGGACAGGTTGTGTTTGTAGAGGACAGGTCATGTTTGTAGAGGACAGGTCGTGTTTGTAGAGGACAGGTCGTGTTTGTAGAGGACAGGTCATGTTTGTAGAGGACAGGTTGTGTTTGTAGAGGACAAGCCGTCTTAGTAGAGGACAGGTTGTGTTTGTAGAGGACAGGTCATCTTAGTAGAGGACAGGTTGTGTTTGTAGAGGACAGGTCGTGTTTGTAGAGGACAGGTCATGTTTGTAGAGGACAGGTTGTGTTTGTAGAGGACAAGCCGTCTTAGTAGAGGACAGGTTGTGTTTGTAGAGGACAGGTCGTGTTTGTAGAGGACAGGTCATGTTTGTAGAGGACAGGTTGTGTTTGTAGAGGACAGGTCATCTTAGTAGAGGACAGGTTGTGTTTGTAGAGGACAGGTTGTGTTTGTAGAGGACAGGTCATGTTTGTAGAGGACAGGTTGTGTTTGTAGAGGACAGGTTGTGTTTGTAGAGGACAGGTTGTGTTTGTAGAGGACAGGTCATGTTTGTAGAGGACAGGTCGTGTTTGTAGAGGACAGGTTGTGTTTGTAGAGGACAGGTTGTGTTTGTAGAGGACAGGTTGTGTTTGTAGAGGACAGGTCATGTTTGTAGAGGACAGGTCATGTTTGTAGAGGACAGGTTGTGTTTGTAGAGGACAGGTTGTGTTTGTAGAGGACAGGTCATGTTTGTAGAGGACAGGTTGTGTTTGTAGAGGACAGGTTGTGTTTGTAGAGGACAGGTTGTGTTTGTAGAGGACAGGTCATGTTTGTAGAGGACAGGTCATGTTTGTAGAGGACAGGTTGTGTTTGTAGAGGACAGGTCATGTTTGTAGAGGACAGGTTGTGTTTGTAGAGGACAGGTTGTGTTTGTAGAGGACAGGTCGTGTTTGTAGAGGACAGGTCATGTTTGTAGAGGACAGGTTGTGTTTGTAGAGGACAGGTCATCTTAGGAGAGGACAGGTTGTGTTTGTAGAGGACAGGTCATCTTAGTAGAGGACAGGTTGTGTTTGTAGAGGACAGGTCATGTTTGTAGAGGACAGGTTGTGTTTGTAGAGGACAGGTCATGTTTGTAGAGGACAGGTTGTGTTTGTAGAGGACAGGTCATGTTTGTAGAGGACAGGTTGTGTTTGTAGAGGACAGGTTGTGTTTGTAGAGGACAGGTCGTGTTTGTAGAGGACAGGTCATGTTTGTAGAGGACAGGTTGTGTTTGTAGAGGACAGGTCATCTTAGGAGAGGACAGGTTGTGTTTGTAGAGGACAGGTCGTGTTTGTAGAGGACAGGTCATGTTTGTAGAGGACAGGTTGTGTTTGTAGAGGACAAGCCGTCTTAGTAGAGGACAGGTTGTGTTTGTAGAGGACAGGTCATCTTAGTAGAGGACAGGTTGTGTTTGTAGAGGACAGGTCGTGTTTGTAGAGGACAGGTCATGTTTGTAGAGGACAGGTTGTGTTTGTAGAGGACAAGCCGTCTTAGTAGAGGACAGGTTGTGTTTGTAGAGGACAGGTCATCTTAGTAGAGGACAGGTTGTGTTTGTAGAGGACAGGTTGTGTTTGTAGAGGACAGGTTGTGTTTGTAGAGGACAGGTCATGTTTGTAGAGGACAGGTTGTGTTTGTAGAGGACAAGCCGTCTTAGTAGAGGACAGGTTGTGTTTGTAGAGGACAGGTTGTGTTATTAGAGGACAGGTTGTGTTTGTAGAGGACAGGTTGTGTTATTAGAGGACAGGTCATGTTTGTAGAGGACAGGTTGTGTTTGTAGAGGACAGGTTGTGTTATTAGAGGACAGGTTGTGTTTGTAGAGGACAGGTTGTGTTTGTAGAGGACAGGTCATGTTTGTAGAGGACAGGTTGTGTTTGTAGAGGACAGGTTGTGTTATTAGAGGACAGGTTGTGTTTGTAGAGGACAGGTTGTGTTATTAGAGGACAGGTCATGTTTGTAGAGGACAGGTTGTGTTTGTAGAGGACAGGTTGTGTTATTAGAGGACAGGTTGTGTTTGTAGAGGACAGGTTGTGTTTGTAGAGGACAGGTTGTGTTTGTAGAGGACAGGTTGTGTTTGTAGAGGACAGGTTGTGTATGGAGGTTTGTAGAGTTTCAGCCTCAAAGACTCTCTCTGCTGCAGAAACAGAAAAGATGAAAACAGTAGGAGCAACTCAGAAACATAAAGTTGAATCTTGAAACCAGAACAGAGCTGAAAGCTTCACAGTCTGGATGACTTCATGTAGAAGAGTCACTGTCAACAACTTATTTTCACTGTTAGTCAGTAAAAATATTGATTAGTGCAGCTTTAATGTTGATTGTTATAATTTTATAACCCTAACCCCCACCACACAGGACTTCAGACTGAAAGATAAGGATGTTTATTCCCTAGGTCTGAGCCGTGAAGACTTTTTATCGTACACTGAATGTACCAGAGTAGCATCTCTCATTAGATCAGCCTCCTGGCATACTGCTGCTGTCTGACCTGGAAGGCTCTACTGTCTGGTGTTTCAGGAAATCAACGGACAGTGGAAAAAAGGAAAGACTGCAGCTCTACTCAGCTGTTTGATTCTTTAGCTAAAAAAGACAAACATCAGAAGTCTGCTACACTCCTGACATCTGATCTAAGCAACCTGTCTTTAATCAGTTAGGATCACTACTTTATTTTAGAAATGTGAAATATTAAGAGAGTAATCAATCAATCAATCAATCAATCAATCAATCAAAATTTATTTATAGAGCACTTTACAACAACATAAAAAGACCAAAGTGCTTTCCATCAGCACGATAAAACAAAACAATACAGTTATAAAATCATAAAAACCATAAAACCATAATGTTGATGAGAATGTTTCTGTCCAGCTTTCATTTCATGTCTTACGTCCCCATTGGACCAGAAGTTTACATCTTCTCTATCTGGGGTAAAATGCTTCAGTCTTCTACAACCTTCTCACAGTAAGTTCCTAGAGTTCTGGCCCATTCCTTCTGACTCAACTATCGGATTGTTCTGTGAAAACAGTTCCACCTTTGATTCTTCAGAACAACAGAGGCTTCTCCAGCAGTCAAACCTTTGTCCCAGCGATGTCTTCTGGCTGTTCCACGGTGGATCTGTAGCTCTGATCTTTCTGATGTATGATTGCTTTACTGTGGATATGAAAACTTATATTCCTGTTTTCTTCAGTGTCGTCATGAGGTCGTTTGCTTTTCACAACCAGAAACGTTAATTTGTAGGATATAGGATGTGAATTTTGGTGTGATGGTTTCATGGTCCAGTGGTGTTCAGACTCGTCTGTTGGTGGTTGTTGTCCCAGAGATCAACCACCTTCTGGATGTGTCGAAGTGTCTTCACTGAGGTCTCGGCTGATTTTTCTGACTGTTCAATGGTGAGAAGCAGATAGTGTAAATTCAGGTCTTCATAGCAACAGATACGCCCCCAACAGACTCAGAGTAGAACAATGAGTCCATCAGAAGCTTTTAAAGGCATCATGTAGTTTTCTGCTGTTTAGAGGTTCAGTCAGGCTTAGTATGGAAACTTCATTCTCACAGGAAACATGATCTAGGCAACTACAGGTGAAATAATGTGTAAATGACTTGTGTCATGCATGTCTTCGATGTCCTAACAGACTTGGTAAAACAATGGAAATGTGTGGAGGGCTTAAAAAGTGTTTGGAAGCTTCAGACTTTAAATGGATTAAATATATTTCTGACAAGATTTATATTTGTGATTTTAAAGAACCTTAAAACAACTCATGTTGGATGTTGTTTCATTCAGGCTGATTTATAAAACACTCAACTGCTTTCTGTGTCTTTGATTTGTTTCCATGGAGAACACATCACTCTTTCACCACAGTTAAAGTCTGTTTCATACAAACGTGGGTCTGAAAATCACTGGAAACTTATGAAGCAAATAATACATGAAACTTCCAAAGCCTTGTTCTACCTGAGAGCAGCTGTGAGCATGAACACATGCCAATGAATGCTTCAATAAATAAGTGGGTATGAAATAATCATGGAGGGATGTAAGATCAGGGAAAACAGATGCTGCAGAGAGGGGGTGAAACTCATCCATTTCACTTACTTTGCCTTTACTTGGAGCCTACTCAAACTTCTGCTTATTATTTACCAAACCTGTAGCTACGCACTGGCCCCAAAACACAGAAGTCATCATTTATTCAGTGACCATCAGGAGACTGCACACTGTACAGGTTAGAACGTTTAATATAGTGAACTGCATTAAGTGATGAAACAGGAAGGATTAGATCCTGTAGAGGATCTGAAGTCCCTGATGCTCCTGCAGTTGGTATTCATAAAGACTTATTAAAGCCGGTTCCGTCTGTCCTCCTCCTACCAGCAGCTCTGTGTTTGTGCAGATTCCGTCATCTGAATGTGAAGCAGAGCAAACAAGAACAAAATATTAGCTTTAGCTTGTAAAGTTTCTCTTTGCTGTTTGCTTTAACTCAGTTTCTGGGAGATGTATTGAGACACAAGCAGCCCGGGTCCTGATGAAGACGAGGAAATGAGGAGGAGCTGAGCCCGACTGCCTCCAAATATGAAATCTGAGCCCCGAATGGAAGCCGGCTGAATTAGTAATAGAGGCTGAGAGACAGCCCAAAGTTCCCATGCTGGTTTTAAAGAACTTCCAGGACAATCTGCCGTTTTTATTTATGTGTCCTCATGAAAAATAGGTTTTAGTGGCATGTTTGCTGCTAAATGTTTTTCTGACTCATTGCTTGTAGAAGCTGCTCAGCGTCTGTCACTAACTCAGATGCTGGAGGTGATGAAATATTGATTAAACTATGAAACGAGATCATTGTTTACTTGCTCTATTACATATTGGTTGGTTTGTCGCTGCTCCCTGCAGACCGACGACACGGCTGCATGACAGCGACAACACAGATCAGATGGGCTTTTTTACTAAATACTTTATCTTGTTGATGTCATTTTTGGCATTTTGTTTTTCAGCACTTCAGTCCACTGCGGTTCAGACTTTCAGTTTAAATTGAATAACACACTTTGCCTTACTTCATCAGTCTACAATGGGTTTTCAGTTTGTTAATGGACATTTGAAGTGTATTTCCATGATATTTGAAGCTGTCAGCATTAACCAACCATGTCTGCATGTGTTTCTTTCTCCAGATGAAGTCAACAGAGGTGGACCAAGGGCTTTTCACAGACAGCTACTGCAAAGTGTGCAGCGCTCAGCTCATCTCCGAGTCTCAGAGGGTCGCCCATTATGAGGTGAAGACGCCACATCACATGACTCTGACACAGGGCTGGGGGTCTCTGCCTCCAGAGACACTGATGGACGTCACACCTGAGGCCTGCAGCTTACTGCCAGTGAACACCTGAGTTTACCCACTTATTGTTTTATTCAGCCTCAGTAGAGAAAACAGGAGGGAAATAAAGGAATAATTGTAGGAGAAACTGAACTCTGGCTGTAATTTTCCCTCGGCTCATGCATAATTTATAAAACCCAGATATCATGAGGTTCTGTGTGCCGTGACATTTTAACCCCAGCTGATGATGCTGTATTCACTCTGACAGTATAATTACTGCAAAGCAGAAGAGCAAAGAGCCACAGAGCATTTTAAAGCGGGGTGGCAGCAGACGCTCAGATCTCTCACTTTGTATTACAAACTGAAGACGTGTGTAAACAACACATCTAGCAGCGTGAGCAGCCAAAAGTCACAAAAACCTGCTGACACCACTCATATTTAGCCAGGAATATTCAAGTGCACACACTGAAAGACAGTTACAGGACTGTTAGTGGGGCTGTACTCTGAAATGAATCACTCTGCTGCAATACTCAGAAACAAACACTTCTATTCCTTTGGCCTTTTTGTTTAGTAGACAGGATTCATGTCTTCCTTATGCATTCCATCGTATTTGTAGTTTTGAGCATGAATGAGAACCTAGCAGATGATTCTGCTCAGGTTTGCTTTTCTTTTGGAAAACTACTTATGTTTGGTTCCACTATTGTTCTGAAGTCAAGAGTCACTTAGAAATGCCCTTATTTGTGAAAAAAAAGCAGATTTTATCAGTGAAGATAGCATTAAATGAATGATAAATCCAGTGTAGACATAGTTAATGTGGTAAATGACTATTGTAGCTGTAAACAGCTGATGTTTAATGGAATATCTCCATAGGGGTACAGAGGAACATCTCCTGTGTTCTAATGCTACATTGTGTTAGCTAATGGTGCTGAAAGGCTCATTGATGGTTAGAAAACCCTTGTTCAGTTATGTTAGCACATGGATAAAAGTGGGAGTTCTCATGGAAAATTGTCTGAATGAGCCCAAATTGTTGACTGGTAGTCTATGTTGCTGGTTCATTTACCACATTAACTATGTCTACACTGGATTTATCATTCATTTAATGTGATCTTCATTGTAAAACACTGCTTTTCTTTCACAAATAAGGACATTTCTAAGTGATCCCAAACCTGTGAATGTTAGTGTACATGAACTTAAACAACTAAAAAGTGTTTCATTTCTATTTATCTGCATTTTTCATCTGTCTGCTACATTCACAGATTACTGCACACTCAAAGTGTAATTATAGCGATTATATTCAACATTTTAAAACTCTTCGTAAACTTAAGCACTTTCAGTGTCTTCTAAAGTGGTCTATTATGGGATGGCTCCACCGTTAGCCGGTACCAGGACTGTGGTAGCTAACGCTAGCTCTGGTGCTAACAGCAGCATGTTTTACATTGAGGTGATCACAAAACAACCAGGCTTTTATCCAAGCTGTCATCAGGAAGGTTTTTAAAGAAAACTTTCCTCCCAACGAGCTCAAAGCGTCTCGTCTTCCTTCACTGTTCACCAAATATTCTGACATCACTCAGTGCGTCCTATGGATCTACTTCACCTTTAGGTTCAGTAGCGCCACCTGCTGAGCTGGAGTGCATCAGTGTTACAGGTGTGACAGAAATCAGGGAACTGAGAAAATAAAATGCGTTATTTTTTTAACGCGTTAAAGTCCCAGGACTAGTTTTATCACATTTACTTTAGGTCCTCTATTACTTGTCAGATCTGTGAGGCCCTTCAAACATTTTCTTAACCTCGTTTAGTTGTGTCATTATTTAAAGTAGTTCTTTCTCTGACTAGATTAAAAAATCATGGATGTGTGGCACACAGCTCTACACCTGTCATTCAGCCTGATGCCGTAAAAGCCCCTCTAGAGACCCTGATCCGTCACCTCAAGGACACAGCTCCGGTCGGTTTCCTTCCTCCTCTCACTCTCTGTCACTCTGAGTTCCTCTGACTGCTGCTGGACTTGAGCAGAACCAGGAGCTGAAGAGTCTCATGAACACTCAGTGTTAGTGAGGCTCAGCGTTGTTCCTCCAGAATGGAACTAAACAGTGTGAGACCTTGACTCAGTGTCGTGCTGTTTCTGACTGTCTGTTGTCGTGCAGACTGCCGGTCATCAATGAAAAATTAATTTTAAATCCATTCCATCTGACAGTGTCCCTTTGTCCTCAGTTTGCATTCCTTTGTCTTTGAGTGAACTTTTCCTCTCCAGTCGAGCTGTTTCCTGCAGGACTCGCTGTGCTGCTATTTAAAGTAGTCTCCACCGTCTGAGGCTAACAGGAGAACTGCTTTGTTCTTCAGGGCGTTCAGGAGACAGGAAGTGGCTGTACCAATCCAAATCAAATATTCATTTTGTTATTGTGTGGTGAATGCTGAATGCAGCACTTGGCCTGTTGCCTCGTGGAGACGGGGCGTATTTGGATTCTCTTTTAGCACAGTTCGGGTCTAATGCATCGTGACATGTTTGGGTCACGGTGACGACAGCGAGAACAGAAAAACAGATGGGAACAAAGGATGTGTAAACTTAACTTCCAGATAGATGTGGTGGTTTAGCACATCAGAAGATAAAGCTGTTTCTGTTTTGTTTGCATAGAATAGTCTATAATTATTCCTTTTGTCCTGTTTGAAGAGCCCCTCTGTAGAGTGGTGAGAACACAATCGGACTCGCTTTGTTGAGGCTGAGATATAAATGATGTTTGATCCAAATATATTTTCTCAGTGATTGTTTAGTGCGATGCCTGAGCTGAATGAGAGCCTGTAGAATCAGTCATAATGGATCTACCCGAACTCACATCTCAGCTTGTTGTCCAAGGATTCATCAGAACATATCCATTTAGAAGTAATAAATCAGGATGATGGCTGTGAGTGTTTGTCGGTCTGCTGGACTGGAGATATCTCTGACAGGAAGCTGAGGTGGTCCTGCTGCTGATCAACAGCTTCTGTCTCATGATGTCTGAAGCGTTCATCACTTCAGTCACTTTTTGCAGCTGTATGTAAGCAGGATCGTATATGGTCTTTATTTCAGTCACTTCTTCAGGGTTCTGAACTCGTCTTCCCACCCAGGAAGCAGCGAGCTGAGCCCACAGTGATACCTGCCTCCCTGGAGGACGATAGCCACAGACAGACAGGTGCATTCTGGGTTCTGGAATACTGAAAAGATGCTGAAGCTCTCAGTTGAGCAGTGTGGCTGAAATACACCTCCATGATGGTGAGAACGTAGGGATCAGGGACTGGAAGAATATATTACTGGTTGTTGGTTTGAGGTGATTTTTATCTTTTTATTTCCATCATTTATTGTTCTGTCTGCTTGAGAGTTCAGCTAAATAATTAATCTGTCCAAGGTTACAATCCTGAACTGTGTAGATGGTTCCAGGTTCCAGATGTGTTCTGTAACCCTAACCCTGCTCTATTCTGCCCCAGAACAGGAAAATAAAGGACAACTTCACAGCTTCAGTCCTCATCTCTGTAGTTGTTGCAGATGAAGGTTAGCAGCTGGGAGGCAGGTCATATTAATGATATTTGGTCTAAAAACATCTGGAACAGTGGCAGTTACATCATATAGGAATGTAATTACAGCATTAAATCTCCCAGATTGTGATAAGACCAGAGACACTGATGAGAGTTCTGCTGTTTGAGGAGGAAGGTGAGAGAGTGAGAGTTCTGAAATATCATTAATAAAGTAAATTGCTTCTTCTGCGCCAGTATTTAACCACTGGTCTGGTTCCGCTGGACTCTTCTTCAGCTCCAGGGACTCTGCCGATGGTTTCACCAGATCTAAAGGATGCTTTCAGCACACATCACAGTACGAAGAGTGTTCAGACTGGGGCTGACTGAACCAGCTGGCAGGATTTGCTTCTTTGGTACAGTTCAAGTCTTCAGATATGGTGGAGATCAGAGAGGAGCTTGGAGGTTAGTCCTCTGAAGGGAACCATTCATTCATCTCTCTGTTGAAGCACGTAAAAGGTTATCACTGAAAATGAAAATATGATTGTTCATCTTCTATAACAGGGATTCTTTCTCTCAGACGGGGACATTTTTAACTTTAGCAGTCATTCTACTTTGTGACAGCCTGGACACCTGACTCACTGTAACGTGCTGATCTCTGATCTGTTCAGCGTCTCCTTGAAATGCTCCACGGTGCTTTTAATCGAATTTTAAACTCCAGAGTTGAAGCAGCCTGTGGGTGACAGTAGAAACTGGAAATGCAATTGATCTTTAAACCTCCTTTTCAACACATCAAAGCCAGGACTCCTTTCAGAGCGGATCAGAGCGGCCTCTGGTTCAAACACTCGTGATAATTTATGCATGTGTTCTGGTTGGAGTGTGCACGGCGGCCTCCTGATGGGCTGCACGAGTCTCCTTTAAACTACAGCTGTTCCTCCACACAGAAGCTAGGAGTTCTCATTATCTGAGGTGTGCTGGTTTCATGCTAACATCAGGGACTGTTACTTTAATGAATCACTGTACAACTCTGGTTTTTCTTATTTGCATCAGTGAAGGATTTAACAGAACTAATAGAAGTGATGAGCGGCTAATGACTTAATTACTTTGCTTTATTGCTGCATCTTTCTCTGTCAGCATTCAGAGAGCAGTTAATTCTTCTACCGTGTCGTATTCATCTCTCTCTGCCTTTCTGTGAGTTCTCCTGGTGTCTGTTGCAGTGCACGTGGTGCACAGGTGGGATGTTCATTCAGACCCTGAGGAACACCAGCAGCACTACCAGAGCTGAAAACATGAAGTGTTCCATCAAACTTCCCTGGCTGGGAGATGTGTGGAAATCAGCATAAAAACCGAGTTTAATTTTGTTCACAGTTGGTTATTATATGAAAAGCTTGTCCTGCAGCCATGTGGAGGTAGCAGGACAGACATGTTGATAAATCTGCAGCCTCTGATTGGAGATAAGGACAGTGACATCATGCACACGTCTGTTGTGTTCAACTTCATGTCATGACACGAGGCTGCCACACAACAACCACACACTCCTCTACAGAGTTTAGTGAGGAGGCAGTGGATGCTCCCCCACATCCTGTGATCCAGAGGTCATTTATAGATATTGATTAGTGCAGCTCTACATCACATTCAGGGCTTTTACAGTCAGGACGTGTGGATTCAAGTATTACAGCTTTCCATCCATAGACAAGTCCCCGTTTACAAACAATGTCAAAACGGAAAGCAAAAGTTGGGCTTAGTTTCCTAAATACACTCTGATAGTGTCACAGTCTGTGTGGTTCAGCAGGATTCAGGAGGAAGAAACCAGGCTTCTCTTCTGGTTCCCTTCATCCAGGAGGTTCCTCAGGTCTGGTTCTCCCTCATGGTAGAGAAACCAAACACAAACCTCTCCACCTCTGAGGACAGCAACGTCCTGGACAGAGAAGACAGACGGTTCGAGGATTGATTGGAGGAAACTATTGATGTTAAACAGCAGTTTCTAAACAGGTCCTGATGATGCAGTGACTCCGGGTCTGAGAGTAAATATGGAAAACTCCCCTCCAGTTAGTCATCCATCATCCATCCATCAATCATTTAATCTTCATCAGAGTCACGGGGGGTGGAGTCTATCCCAGCTGACTGAGGGTGAAGGCAGGGTTCACCTGGACAGGTAACAGTCTATCACATAGAGACAAACAATCACACTCACATTCACACCTACAGACAGTTTAGAATCACCAGTTAACCTCAGCATGTTTGTGGACTGTGGGAGGAAGCTGGAGAACCTGGAGAAAAGCCACACATGTACAGGAGAACATGGAGACTCCATGCAGGAAGATCCCAGGAAGGAAGGGACACGAACCGGGATCTTCTAGCTGTGAGGTGACAGAGCTAACCACTGTCCACTGTGCAGCTGGGATACACTCCAGCCCCCTAATGAGGATTAAGCTGTATGTAGATAACGGGTGGTGGATGGGACCCTAAAATTGTGTACTACAGCAGTAGTACTGCTGTAGTAGTGTAGTACTGTAGTACTACAGCAGTACTTTCAGCCTCGGCCTGTCAGCTGTTGTTTTTTAGCACCAGATGCTCTTTCTGCAGAAAAAGCTGCTCTGTGTTTGACTTTTTCTCTGTGAGCTCACATGCTGTATTTTCAGTCCACTGATGTGATTCTTCTCACCGTACAGACCATAATAACTGAGCTGGAGAAGCAGCGACAGTGACAGCAGCATGGGGGACGCTAACATTAGCATTTGGCTGACTCTTGCTGTTCTTTGTCCACTTCATGTCTTCACTAATTGGTTTCCATTATCTCAGATGCGTTACAAAATGACTTTGGCTATCAACGTTTTATATCCTATTTTGTCTGTGCTGCTGACCGTACGACGATCATCTCGGTTGGTCTGTGAGAGGAAGAGAGGGTTTGGGAGTTCAGCGGTTCATAATGACTCCACATTCTCTGCTGTGTTCTCAGGGTTCGTCTCAGCTCTGCTCACCTGGGTTTACAGATGGCTGAAGATGATCGTTTCTAACCTTTTAGAGAATGCCTTGTTGGCATCAAACTAAAAGTTAAGAGGATGTTACAGTGCTTAGAGAAACATTTTGCATCATCAGGATCTAAACTAAGTGCAGCAGCATTTAAACAGAGCTTTAATGTGGCAGAGAACCAACAGAATGACTGAAAAACATCACAGCTAGGAGGTTTCATGATCCCTGTGCTCTCCTGTCTGTCTGTCTCTTCCTACAGACCTAATGGTTGCCGTTAGATTAGTATTACTAATAATATTAGTAACCTAATTCCTCATATTATTAGTAATAGTAGTGGTAGTAATCTGATGTAATGACATCACTGACATGTCTCACTGGATGTCCCTGAATACGACTTCTCTTTCTAAAATGCTCTCATTTTTGTCCTTAGGTTTCATTTTCTCAATGAAAAATAGGTTGTAAGCAAATACTTTTCCTCCTTGTTTGTGACCAATCAGCATCCCAGAATCTCCATCTGGTCTGGGTGGAGGACCTTCAGATCTTCTTCTTTAAAAGAAGTTTTTCAAATGAAACAGTCTGAGAAGACAATCCTTAACTGATATATAGAGTGTGTTAGAAGACGTGGAAAGCTGCACTTGTTCCATTCAGTCAAATCTCAAGCAGAAAGTATGGAAACCTCTGCTTCACCTCATGGAGAGTTTCCTCCTGGATCCAGGACAGACAGTTTGGTATCTTTTGTAATTGTCCAGAGCAGTTCAGAACGTGTACCAAAGCCTGTCCTGGTCCCCTCATCTGTGAACCCTGTCCAGAACCTTCAACAGTGAGACCTTAGACCTTCACATGAAAGAAGTTTCAACAGGTTGGAAACGTTCTTACAGCATATAAACACAAATGAAACTTTAAAAAGCAGCAACATGCCCTTCCCTGTTTTATTGTGACGTCACTCTGAAGCTCCCACTCCTTCCTGTCCTGTCCTCTGGATGGGAGCCTCTGTCTTCCCCTGAGGTGTTCCCAATCAGGCAGTGAACATGCATGGAGCTGTAGATGTGTGGAGGAGATCAATAAGTGTGCTTGGTTCTGCAGATATCATCTCCCTTCCAGGATGCCTGTGTGGCTGTCTGTCCCCAGTCGTCTGTGATTATCAGGAGGCCTCAGTGTGGCATTCAGGGTGAATGTGCACTATTGTGCACTGAAGTGGACGTATTTCTTCCTTTCATCCTTGGAAAGGGTCGTGTATTCACCCTGGAGACATGTAGACTGATGCTTTAACCTGAGCAACGGGGAAGTCTGTTGGACGAAGGCCTGATCTGATTGGCTGAGCTGCGTAGGTGGGCGGGGCAGAAGGCAGTAAGTGGGGTAAAGGGCAAATTTAAATGGCAAAGAGGAGCTATGGTCAAAGTAAAGAATATAAAAGCAGTGATGTTTAAAGAAGATTCATTTATGAGTGTGACATTTATGATAGAAGGTCAGCGGGCGTCTAACGAGCTCAGGAAGCCTCACTGATAGATCCTGGAAGTAAGAAAGGACACTATGAGGCTGTCAGTTCATTTAGAGCACTTTTACTTTTTACTTTTTCATGAGACTCTTTTCATAAGACTTAAAAACTTTTAGAGTGTTCAGTCTCCACTGTTTCAGGGTCAGGGCTGTAGTTCCCATCAGCGGTGTGTGACTCTGATCTGAGGGCTTTCAGACAGAAACATGAACTCAGCCCAAAGTGTGTGCACCATGACCAGGCTGAGCAGTAGAAATGAGTTTCATTATTTTCATTGACCTGCTAGGTTTGGTCACATGAACTCCCTGTCTGTCATGAACAGCCGATCACAGCTGGATAAGCCTCCATCCCCACAGGTTCACTGATCTGAGGAAGTGTGGATGCTGCTCCACCCCGTCCATCCACCTGGTTTTACTTTCTTCACCTCATCCAGTTGAGACGGTTCATTTCATTGTTTTGGTAAATTATTACACGTGTTCCTCAAATCTGTCCAAATGAAACCTCTCTTTCTGCTGGTCTTCATTTAAACTAGTAACCACCAATATCACCTGAAATGAAACACTTTATTGTGCTGAATTTTCAGCTGAGGAACCTTTCAGAGTAAGACTGAGGAATAATATTACAATAAACTGAACTAGATACTGTGGAGTCTGTTCAGATTAGATTGTTAGTTTCAATCACCATATTTGTTGTATTTGTCCCGTTTAACCAGAGTTTATACTGATGGAAGAAATGTGCAGAGACATTTCAGAGGTCTTAGAGTTTAGGTGTGTGAAGGTTTCTAAACGATGAGTATCTCACTAACAGGTGTGCATTAGTTCACCTGTTCACATGAGGCTCCAGTAGAATCCACTGGAGGAGGATTTAGTGAATGTACTGAATGCTGGAGGCTAAAGAACACTAACAGAGGAACTATTCATTTAGGTCATTACATGGAGTCAGTGTTTACATGGATCCACTTCAGTTTTACTTTTATTTTATTTTGTTCATGAACCTCTGATTCTGTACTTTATTTCCAGTCAGAAACTTCTGTAATTTTAACACTTTGAACACCAGTGACTGACTGGCAAACATCCAGAGAGCACGCTAACGCTAACGCTAACCTTGGAACATGTTAGAACATGCTCCAACATGTTAGAACATGTTCTGGAGCATGCTAGAACACGCTAGAACATGATGGAACATGTGTTTAGGCTTTATTAATGCTGTTAGTAACCGCTGTGTTTGCCTTAGAGCTGCTGTTAGATGCTGTGTCCTGCTGATAGAGCTACTATACTTTCAAACGTCGTCCACGGAGGCAGAATGTTTGATCCTAAACTAAAAACTTCAATCAGACAAAGCTTAGAATGTCTAAACATTTTAGAAACTCTGAGTGTTTCCTCCTGTCTCTGCTCACATGGACTCCTCGCCCAGCGGCAGCATGTTGGCGTATGTCAGCTATTGACGAGCTAATCTGCATTTTCCATGCCGGCTCTCTGTGACCTTTACAGTATTGATTTCTCAGGGAGAGGATTAGTGAAGCACAGTAGCTCAGTGAGAGCACTCATAGTTTCCCTTTGGTTCAGGTTATATCACCAAACAGACAGAGATGGACAGATCTTTTTCAATTTAAAGACGAACCCTTACATTCACTCATACATACTGGAGGTTTATCTGCAGCCCTGCTGGGTCCCAGCTGCAGTCTGCCATGAGTTTAGCGTGTTTGTCAGATAAAGAAAGAAGCTAATTTCCATGATCCCTTCTTAATCACGTCCCATTCATCACTAGCCCCGTGATGAGGTCTACTTCTGGTTGGAGCAGGTCGGTTGGAGAGTTTACAGATGGAAGAGTGATGTCCACGCTGCACCCATTCGTCGTCTCTGTCATTTTCACAGGCTTTGGAGTTAATGGGAAGGAAATATTAACCATTTCTAGTGCTGTCAGAAAATAATCCTCGGTAGTGAAATGAGAGTGAATCATGGTGGTGCCTGCTGGTAATCGAAGAGGCTGAAAAGTGCTGTGTGATCAGTAGAAAACATCAGTAAACCGGCCTCATTAGATTAAAGTGGAAAAAGATAAACTGTCCCTGCTGAGTGACAATAACACACAAGAAGAAGGTAAGAAAAAAGCTTCTGAACATGTTGGTGCAGAATGGTGTCCCAAAGCTTTCAGTGTCGGCAAAAACAGCACAGAGATGCTCAGCCTTTTTTATTTGGTTCACACTAATGCAGCGGCGTTTACACAGTTTAATTATGAGCCTGTCTCTCTGGGAAACAGTGGAGCAAAGGAGGGGTTATTAATAGAATAGTCCTGAGAGATCAGTTGTTAGCCCGCCCTTTGAAAACACAGAGAGAGAGAGAGGTAGGTGAAACAATCCTTTGGGCTGTTGAAAGATGATTTAACGAGTTGGAAACGCCTGAATCTTTGTGACAGGGAGGTGATTAGTCCATGAAACGCGTCAAATTAAAAGAGTGTGAGATGCAGATTCAGCTCGTGCTTAGATTGAATTCTTTCACAGTTTGGGAATGACTCAGTTCATAATCCCAGGCAGGATTTTAATTTCAATATAACACCCCTCCCCCTGTTTGCTTCCGGCTCTACGAGGCACAGATTTAAACACCGAGTTGGATGTTAACAGCGTGTATCTGGCCTTTGGTGGAGCAGTAATGTTGTTTTTGTTGTGTGTCATGACCACTGTATGCGCTCTGGTGCAGTGCAGAGACGGAGAGAATGCACGGAGAAAATTATGATCAGTCATAAAACGGACAGAATTTTTGGACCAATTCTACATTTTCTGTTTAAAATGTAATAAAGCACACAGTTGAATAGCACTTACTAAATACTAGGCTCCATCTAACTCGGTGGGTAGATCATTTCTATCATTTCTGCGCAGATCTTCTGTTTGGATATTCTCCCTGTGCATCGTGGGTTTTCTCCAGGTTCCCCAGCTAAACAGTTAGAATGTAAGTGTGATTGTTTGTCTCCATGTGTAGCCTTGTGATCGACTGTTACCTGTCCAGGTGAACCTGTGATGGACTGTTACCTGTCCAGGTGAACCTGTGATCGACTGTTACCTGTCCAGGTGAACATGTGATCGACTGTTACGTGTCCAGGTGAACCTATGATGGACTGTTACCTGTCCAGGTGAACCTGTGATGGACTGTTACCTGTCCAGGTGAACCTGTGATCGACTGTTACCTGTCCAGGTGAACCTGTGATCGACTGTTACGTGTCCAGGTGAACCTATGATGGACTGTTACCTGTCCAGGTGAACCTGTGATGGACTGTTACCTGTCCAGGTGAACCTGTGATCGACTGTTACGTGTCCAGGTGAACCTATGATGGACTGTTACCTGTCCAGGTGAACCTGTGATAGGCTGTTACCTGTCCAGGTGAACCTGTGATAAACTGTTACGTGTCCAGGTGAACCTGTGATAGACTGTTACCTGTCCAGGTGAACCTGTGATCGACTGTTACCCGTCCAGGTGAACCTGTGATGGACTGTTACCTGTCCAGGTGAACATGTGATCGACTGTTACCTGTCCAGGTGAGCCTGTGATGGGCTGTTACCTGTCCAGGTGAACCTGTGATAGGCTGTTACCTGTCCAGGTGAACCTGTGATAAACTGTTACGTGTCCAGGTGAACCTGTGATGGACTGTTACCTGTCCAGGTGAACATGTGATAGACTGTTACCTGTCCAGGTGAACCTGTGATCGACTGTTACCTGTCCAGGTGAACCTGTGATGGACTGTTACCTGTCCAGGTGAACATGTGATCGACTGTTATGTGTCCAGGTGAACCTGTGATCGACTGTTACGTGTCCAGGTGAACCTGTGATAGGCTGTTACCTGTCCAGGTGAACCTGTGATGGACTGTTACCTGTCCAGGTGAACCTGTGATCGACTGTTACCTGTCCAGGTGAACCTGTGATGGACTGTTACCTGTCCAGGTGAACATGTGATCGACTGTTACCTGTCCAGGTGAGCCTGTGATAGACTGTTACCTGTCCAGGTGAACCTGTGATCGACTGTTACCCGTCCAGGTGAACCTGTGATGGACTGTTACCTGTCCAGGTGAACATGTGATCGACTGTTACCTGTCCAGGTGAGCCTGTGATGGGCTGTTACCTGTCCAGGTGAACCTATGATGGACTGTTACCTGTCCAGGTGAACCTGTGATAGGCTGTTACCTGTCCAGGTGAACCTGTGATAAACTGTTACGTGTCCAGGTGAACCTGTGATGGACTGTTACCTGTCCAGGTGAACATGTGATTGACTGTTACCTGTCCAGGTGAGCCTGTGATAGACTGTTACCTGTCCAGGTGAACCTGTGATCGACTGTTACCCGTCCAGGTGAACCTGTGATGGACTGTTACCTGTCCAGGTGAACATGTGATCGACTGTTACCTGTCCAGGTGAGCCTGTGATCGACTGTTATGTGTCCAGGTGAACCTATGATGGACTGTTACCCGTTCAGGTGAACATGTGATAGGCTGTTACCTGTCCAGGTGAACCTGTGATGGACTGTTACCTGTCCAGGTGAACATGTGATAGGCTGTTACCTGTCCAGGTGAACCTGTGATAAACTGTTACGTGTCCAGGTTTGCCTGTGATAGACTGTTACCTGTCCAGGTGAACCTGTGATGGACTGTTACCTGTCCAGGTGAACCTGTGATGGACTGTTACCCGTTCAGGTGAACCTGTGATGGACTGTTACCCGTTCAGGTGAACCTGTGATGGACTGTTACCCGTTCAGGTGAACCTGTGATGGACTGTTACCTGTCCAGTGAGCCTGTGATAGACTGTTACCTCTCCAGGTGAAACTGTGATCGACTGTTACCTGTCCAAGTGAACCTTCATCCTCAGTCAGCTGATGAGGATTAAGTGGTGTATTGATGATAACGGTGTATAGATGATATAGATGACAACGGAGCAAACAGCATCAGCTCGATGTCTGGTTCTCTGTTGTGGTTCTCCAGACCAGTGATCTCAGCCAGAGCCAGCTGTGGTCTGTTGATGATGTTTTGTTATTGGTACAGTTCGTATATCAGCTGCTGCCTTCCAGGCCCTGATATGTAAGGATGTCATCTGCCACGAGCACTGAATCCTAAACTGTGTCAAAAAGGGACCCTTCAACTTGAACTGAGCCAGATCTTGCAAGTAGAGCAGATAAAGGTTATGTGGTTATATGGTTATGTTGTGGGAGTCTGTACTCTATGAGCAGTGCATTGGAGCACACAGGTGTCATTGCCTCGATTTAGGTTCTTTGTGTTGAATGTTCTCCTCTGACTCCTCAGGATGTTCTGGTAGAACTTCAACCCTTAGGGATGAAGTCACAGTGTAGGACCACATGAATGAAGAAAACAAAGAGCAGGCTCATGGTTTCACAGTTTCAGAGCAGATCTGACTCTGGAACCAGAACTTTCCTGGTGGAAAGCAGTAAAGTCAGAACTTTGGAGTGCTGTGAAACCAGACATCTCAGAACAGTAGGTTGAGACCAGGAGTGGGGAGGAACATCTCAGTAACATTTGGTATTTAGTTCCAGACCAGTAAAACTTCCTGATTCTTTTTAAAGTGATTTTTTGGCCTGTATTGACAGGACAGTAGCAAGAGGAAGACATAAAAGTGGAAAAGACCTGCATCAAAGACCCATGGGCTGGATCCAACCCTCGTTCAACCTGTTGAGGTACCGGGTGTCCACATTTCCTGATTCTAGATTGATGACAAATCAATCAAAGGAATGTACTGTACTGTTGGAATACTGATGGAGTACTGATGGAGTACTTCATGTATGTTCCTCCACATTAACACTCTATAGCTGCTGTAGTTCAGTCACCCCACAGACCCTTGGAGCTGCTGCAGTTTTATTGTATGAAAGGTGCTATATAAATAAAGTTTGATTGATTGATGATGGAGTTGCTGCTAGCTAATTACTTTTGCTGGTCAGAAACTGGGTCATGATGAGGCTTCACAGATCTTACAGTGTCCATAAAATGCCAAAAACATCACTGCAAAGTGAAAATTATGTTTTTATTTAAAAATACAGAATCCAGCTCATGTATGCTCAGCTGTCAGATAGCATTAGATGAGAAGATCCTCATTGTTGTCATGTTTGATGAGTTTTGATGAGTTATTGTGGAGGTCTGTGCAGCGTGTTAGAAGAAAGCAGTATTCACTCTCATTGCAGCACTCACATGTAGTTTTCATCAGTCCAACTTTCATGAGAAATCATCTTGAAATCCACTGATGGAAAGAACAAAAGCTTTGTGAGCTCTGGGGACTGGGAATGAGCTGTGATATTAGAATCTGTCAGAAGAAACTCATTGGAGTGAAACGTCCTGCAGCTGAGCGGGGAGGCACTGGTTGAATCAGAATATATTCATGCTGTACGTTTGTTTCTTGCCATGTTTCCTTGAAATACCATATAATTTTTATTTATTTTTTGTGATTTCATGGCCTGATAGATGAACAGAAGCTTCCCTGTGTTGATCCATACGTTGATGGTCGTCCTGTTTCTGCATCTCTGCATTGTCAGGGATGTAAAACTACAGCTGAGGTGACATCAGTGTGTCTGTTGTCGTTTCTCTGGAAGGTGCTGGAATGCCGTGTTTGTGCTTTCTAATGCCGATGCTGCATAAAGCCGGCAGGCCTGTTCTCTTTGATCTGCAAAGGTTTTGTTCGCGGTCGATACGGTGTTTTTGTGGGAGTTTGAGCACTGACTGCATGGCCTACTTTGTGACAGCATTCTGTCAGCAGTCTCAGGGTTTGCTCCCCGCTTTGTCTCCTGATCACAGCTCAACAATCCTCCTTCTGCTGCCGGCAGCGTTTGGTCTGAAAATCCCAATCAGAGTCTACTAGCAGCGTGCTGTCTTATCTAGAAAGAGTTAAACTCTAGAAAGAAATCCATCAGTAATCATCAGAGGTATGGAATTAGTTGTAAAGGCAGGGTGGTGGCGTGGCGGCTGTTAATTCACATCAGCCTGTCAACAGTGAAGAATGAAGCTGGTTCCTGTCCTGAGAACTAATTGAGCTCCTGCTGTGATTTATGATCTGATGGAAATTGCTGGTGTTGATATGAAGTCAGGCTCGTTTCCAGCGGTGGACAGGTTGGCAGGGATTAGTGTGACAAATGAAAGAGGATGTTGGTCCATGTATTCTGCCTCTCCCAGTGCTGCTGATGCTACCTGAGCTGATGGATAGGTCTATTCCACATCAGGCTCAGCAGGAGCATGGATGCCCCTATTCCAGCCACTTCCATTAGGCTTTCACCAGCTTTCATTTCATGTACACAGTTTCCTTGTAAATCTATGCTTCAGTGTAAAAAGTCATTCCATCTCCTGCATCTGCAGTTTTTTAAAGCTGACAGAAAAAAACATGGACTTGGGTATAAATCCTGTAACGTGTTTCTTTCTGTTTATTCCAGCTGGTGTGCATCTTTCCCAACCAAAAGGAATGAGGAGAAAAGTGATAAAAAGCTCCAGAGCTACAGTGGGTACAGAAAGTATTCAGACACCTTGACATTTTTCTCTCTCTGTGTCATTGCAGCCATTTGCCAGAATCAAAAAAGTTCATTTTATTTCTCATTAATGTACACTCAGCACCCCATCTTGACAGAAAAAAAACAGAAATCTAGATTTTTTTGCAAATTTATTAAAGAAGAAAAACTGAAATAATTGTAATAATAATTGGCTGCAATGACACAGAGAGTGAACAATTTGAAGGGGTCTGAATACTTTCTGTACCCACTGTACCTTAGTTTCATTCATCAGATGCTTTTATTCAAAGCGACGTTCTTCTGAGAGTAGGTCCACCATCAAGGATCTAGTCAGGAGGAAACACCCTGGATAGGAGTCATAAAACTAGTTCAGCAGTCATAATAGGACCGCCGTGTCTCCAGGCAGGAGACGGAATAGGATTTATTTTTTATTGTCAATCCACACGTTTTGTTAGAGTCCCTTAAAGATTATTGTTTTCTGTTGTTTGACCGTTATTAATGAGGAATGTTGTGGTTCCAGTCTGTTAACCCTTCATTAAGTCTGACATGGACAGCTGTGGACACCACACATGCATTTATTCTCATTATTCTACTTTATAGTTTTCAGGAACCTTCTTGGAGGACTTGATTTATTTTACTGTAAAGCACTTTGGTTGGCCTTTAGAAGGGCTATATAAATAAATCTGACACTGACTCCATTCCATACATGTCATACCTTTGTATTCCACACTAACACACTGAGCATGTGCACTGTTTCACTGCAAACTATCCTTTAAATGGGGTAGTTAACATTTCAACACAGAAAATATAACAAATGCAGAGTAGATCACAGGTTAAGATCACTATTGTCATTTGAAAATATTTGTTGTGAATTTCATCAGTTTGAGTTGCTTTGTCTTTGGTGCTGAACCACAGATATCCATCTGCTGGTGGATCTCTTAGATCTCATCTGAAAGAATCCACATGAACACCAAAGGATCTGCTGGTTCTGGTTCTAGACGCCTCAAGAACAACAGAGCTCCATGGCATGAGGGGAACCTGCACGATACTAAACAGGTGGTTTAAATCCTTTGATTGATTGGAGACCTTTTAAAGGTTGAAGAACCTGCAGTTCATACAACAGAGAAACTTTCTTATGTTAACTTTTAGTCTAAGTGCCCTCTTGCTGCCTGCACTTTAAAGATTTGTTTCGTCACCACTTCATCCAAAAACATCAATTACTGGAAATCAATTAGAGCTGCTGATAACTTTATAGCAGGTCAGTGTTCTGCATTCTGCTGCTTTCAGTCCTCGGATCCTTGGAGGTCTTCCTCAGTCCTAAGTAGACACTCAAGGATTTCAAGGAAAGAAGAAACTGGACTCTGAGAGCTCCTCAACGTCGCACTGTATCGAGCGCCATCTTTTCAGTTTCTTTCGAGTTTCAGTCTGTGTTTCCCTGCTGTTTGAAGTAAACCTGTGGTGATTCAGGAACTAATGGCTGTTTGTTTGTGGACTGCAGTGTTCCATGCAGTGGAGAGCCTAGTTAGAGACAGGAGGAAGGACGCCAACAGTCGCTAACAACACAGAGCCCAGGGCTAACTAGTAAAAAGCATCCAGGCACCGCTAAGTGAGGCAGCTCTGTCTTCCAGCTTACCTGACCTCTGTCACGACTGCTTCTGTCTGACTTTCTCTAATTGGAGTGTTCTCTGAGGCTGCCAGGACACAGCCACTGGTCTAGGGTCAGTCACAAAGCACCTGAGGTTTTGTTTGACTAAAAAACAGAGATCGACCGATTATCGGTCGGGCCGATTATCGGCGCCGATATTTGGAAATTTGACGTATATCGGCATCGGCCTTTTTTTAATTCGACCGGCCGATACGAAGAAATCAATTTAAAACTGGGTTATTTCGGCTCAAAAGCAGCCGTGCCTCTCTCTCTCCTGCCTGCTGTCTCCTGCACTATTCACCCCGTCCTCTGATTGGTTAAGCGGCAGAGGCAGAGCCTCCGAAGAAGAAGCTGTCCTCACACACACTGGAGAGTGAGAGGAAAAGTTTTCTTGTGTGAGAAGCTCCAGACAGAAAACACGTGTCAAAGGTAAATGCAGAAAGCTCTTCCGAAATTGTAATAAACATCCCAGTACTCTGCATCTCACAACTACTACTAACGTTACAGTGAGCAGCAGAATAGCGTAAGAGCAGAGTAAACCTTAGCGGCAGCTCTGCTAACTCGTATTACGTCCCAACATGTCTGAATTATTTAACCCGTTGCGCTTCAGTTGCGCTTCAGTGTCCCGCCCGCGGTACACTTTGAGATCTGCATAAGCAATTTGCTAAATGTCTGAAACTGCAAACGCGATTATACAAACACTATACGCCGATGGAAAGCTTAGATTCTCATGAATCCGCCGGTATAAACCACTTTCAGATGTGATTACCACAGCGGGTAATAAAAACACATTTGTCCGACAAAAACGAATATCCATCCATCCGTTCTCTATACACGGCTTCAACGTACACAGCGCGACTCACATTTCTGGGTTCATTATTACACACAGATGAAAATATTCCACAAAAACGGCCATAATCCAACCTTTTACATCAGATGACACAAGCCAGTAAACTATTTTGTCCAAAACATGTCCTGAAGTCGGTATAAAATCCACGAATCGGTTGTTTTCAAGGAAATGCACCTCGCGATGCCCGTCCAATATTCCCTGTATTTCTCGTCATATTTTTATTTACAAATAGAATATTAGCGATTTTTTTGTACTGAAAACGGCTGGAATTGACTGCAGCTGAAGACTGCTGATAATATCGAGATGGAAACAGTCCATGATAGAAAAGCATGTGTGTGTGATTAAGAGAGAGTGCATAAAAAACTCAGTTCACTTGTTTTAGGGAGCGCTAAGGTGGAGGCTGCTTAGCTTTTACCATAAAATTAGTTCGTCGATCTGGCTCTAAACGCTCTGCAGACTATGTATGAGCAATGGGGAAAATACACCGTACTTTCCGGACAGTTAGCCGTTACTTTTTCTCAGGCTTCGAACCCTACAGCTTATACAACGATGTGGCTAATGTATAGATTTCTACGGGCCAGCTTCATGCCGTCAATACGTTTATCCTCGTCAGAATGAAATTACTGAACCGGTCACAGTGGACCAATGAAACTGTTCGAATTAAATCAAACGCACTCACACTAAATTCTTCAGATCAGTCATTTTGCGCTTCATGCACACACCCTCATCATGGAAAACACACGAAGGAATGCATATGATTTAGCTTTTAAAGGCAATCGATCTGTCGGTCAAAGAAGTAAACAGAGCTACTGCACGTATTTATTTTGAGATCCGAATATTCGGATCCTTATATTCAGGTGCGCTCAATAGTCTGGAAATCACGGTATGTAATGTGGAGAATAGTATGTAGTTAAAGTCACGTGAAAAACTCTACAACTCACGACTACTAACGTTGCTATGAGCTTTCTGGTCCTATGAGCTGAAAATGAACGGGAAGATGAGAGAGTAAAATTCAGAAATGATATTACTTTATAAAACCTCTGGAAGCAAGTTTTTATTTACATTTACTAGAGATACTGCTGAGCCTGAGAACTCCTGCACTTTTTGTTTGAAGTTAAAACAAAGTTAAATTATTTCAGTTATATTGAACTTTTACTTTATTGTGAAAAATTCAGGGAGCTATTATTTAAGTTTTTATTTGCATTTACTAGAGATACTGCTGAGCCTGAGAACTCCTGCACTTTTTGTTTTTGTTTGAAGTTTTAAAAAAAAAGATAAATCATTTCAGTTGTATTGAAATTTTACTTTATTTACTGTGAAAATAATTCAGGGAGCTATTATTTAAGTCTTTATTTAACTTTACAAGAGGCGCTGCTGAGCCTGAGAACTCCCTGTATTTTTGTTGTGTTTGAACTTAAAGACAAGTCATTGTAGTTATATTTAAATTTTACTGTATTTTCTGTGGAAAAAAATCAGAGAGCTATTTATTTAACCTTTTATTCAACTTTGTAAGAGATGTTTCTGAGTCTAGGAAATTCAGGCACTTCTGGAGCTATTATTTTCTATTTGTGTGATTCAATAAACATGCTTTAGGCATTTCAATGAAGTTCAGTGTTTGCATTATTCAATTTTTTTATGCCAATTTTTACACTTTTACTGCAAATGAATATCGGCTCCAAATATCGGTTATCGGCCTCCTCTAACTACTAATAATCGGTATCGGTCCTGAAAAACCCATATCGGTCTATCTCTACTAAAAAACTTCAAAAATGACCAGGGAGGCAATGAGGTGCATCTCAGTTGTGTGACCGGCATCAACATGAAGCAGTTAGAGTCTGGAGACGGGACATCTGGAGTATTAGTGGGACAGACTGGTCCTGAAAGACGTGGAATGTAAAATAAATACCCTTATTGTTGTCAAAGCTTTAATGTTCTTAAATGTCTTTTTCATGAAACAAATGCATAAATAGGACATACAGTACAGGCCAACAACGTTTGAAGCTGAGACCATCAGGCATCGGAAGCTTCCGTCAGGGAGGTGTCTGATTGGCTGCACTGTGAGCCCCAACAGACATGGAGAGTCATAAAGATCTATTTCCAGCCACAGGAGGAACAAGGAGTCCTACAGATGATGACCTGGTCCCCTCAGAGTCCTGATCTCTCCATCATGGAGTCAGTCTGGGTTTACAGAAGACACTGAATCCACAGGAGAACTGGACTAGAACTAGATCTACCTGTTACACCCCAACAACTACTGAGACCTGAAGCTGTTTCAGAGAAAATGGACTTGATTTAGCCTTCTTTATTAAAATTAAACTTTAGTTTCTTTATTTGAAGTCAGGAGATCAGAAAAACAATGAAAGCATTTTTACTTCCATTTTAAACTGTGACAGTTCTATAGTTTCACCAGTTTAGTAGAAATCAGCTGGTTAAGTGTTGCAGTTTGGTTTGTTTCTGGTGATTCAGAGATTTATAATCCAGGTCTGATCAGGTCTGACCTCACAGACTGTTTCTCTAGTGTCAGACTAGTCCTGGCTTCCACCACAGAAGTCCAACATGTAGGTTTTAGTCGTAGAAAGAATTCACTGTGATGCTGATCGTGACCATCTGGAAAGATAAAAATAGTGTGTCTGATTGTAATGTGTGTTAAACTGGAGAACCTGACAGTCAGTGGAGCTAATAGAGCCATGATAGGTCTTTAAAACGAGCTCAATGTGAAACGTTTCTACTATGAATGAGTCACTACTTTGGGAAGAATATGAAGATTACTGCAGTATTTGCTGTTTTCCACAAACTGGCGTTTCCACCTACACAGTGACGTGCAGACATTTGAAAATATGACCCTCGGGACCAGACCGTTAGCTCGTTAGCATGCAGCCTATCAGCATATTGCTTTAAATTGACACGTCGCTCAAAGTGTGTGACTGAGTTTCTGATCTCCTGAGGCAGCTTTACTGCAGCGACAGCAAACTGGATGTGAAAATACTAAAGGACAATGAAGCTGAACTGCAGCGGGTCACCTGAGTGTGCTCTGGAACCAGAAAGGTTTGAAACTGCAGAACAGAACAAATGGGATGTTGTTTGGCAGCAGATCTTCAGTACAGTAGACTCCAACATGATTCATCAGGTGGAGTTAGTCGGTGATAAATGACAGGAGATTTAAAGTGAATAATCAAGAGTAGAAGTATGTTCTGCAGGTTCTGGTGTTGCTGGTTGAGCTCCAACCAGAAACGATTGAGCCATGCTGCTGCGTTCTGCTGCTCAGGTCTCTTTTATTTTTGGTCTTTAGTCTTTTTATTATTGGTTACACAACCTCTCAGCTCAACTGTCCCTGAAGTTTATCCACCCATGGTTGGTCAGAGCGGCATCAAACATGGATAAAGAGTTACATTATTTCTTTGATTTTATTTATAAAACATGGATACCATAAAGGTTTATTTAAATATGGCGTGCACTGCAGAGCCATGATGAGACCTAAAGCTTCCTCAGAGTGAATGTTTGCCTCCATCTCTGCTGTCTGTCCTGTTGACCTAACGCCATTGAGCTCCTCAGGGTGGAGGAGGTGTTGTCTGACCATCGTTAACCATGATTACAACAGAATCCCCCATAATGGAGGCAGTACGAGCCATTAACAAAGCCCTGCTGAACAAGCAGAACACAAACGTTGTGCCCACAGTCGTCTGGTCCCTGCTCTCCACTAACCCTCACACAGATCATTACTGCAGTGAACTAAAAACAAGTTCTTCAGTCTAGTTAGCTGTGTATACAAAGAATTAGCTGAAATATTACAGCAGCTACCCTGAAGTCGTTTAGAACTGCAGTTTTCAGTTTCCACTACACCTCTCTGTTTTACTACAATACTGCCTGGCAGGGGCGTCACTAGGTTTTAAGGACGGGGGGGGCTTAGCCCCCAGGAGATGCACAGGATGTGAGGGAATGTTTAATTGCACAAACAGCTAACAAAAACTGAGGAATTGCTTTTCCACTTTTTGGACAGATTTAGATTTATTCAGAGATACTTTACTGTGTAAATGTTTTAGGCCAGGGTGGCCATGACTTTTGCTCACAACACAATAATTCAGAGCTGCCAACTTGTGACCAGACCTTAGAGTGAGATTTGGTCTGTGTGTGATGCTGGTGGGGGGTCTGGGGGTCCTCCCCCAGAACATTTTGAAAATTATGGATCCTATTTCCTGCATCCTGGTGTATTTTAAGGGCATTTTGTTAAAATGTTATTATAGAGATAACATTAATGGATAAAAAAAACCCACTGAGCTTCAAAAAAGCAGAAAAAACCCAGAGCAATGGCAGGCAGTATTGAAAATAGTTCTTCATGTAAATATGGATGAAAGTTCTGTGGCTGGATGAGAACAACACATTTCAGTATTTTCCATAAATATCTGCAGAACTGAAATAACTCCAGCAACCACTTTGTAACATTTGTCTTGGAGGATTTTAATGCACTCAGCAGCTTCAAGTTGACCACATCAGCAACTAAACAATAAAAAGTGCTGAAGCAAAAACAAAACATATTTTCATAAGTTAAATTACCCATTCACCAAACACAGTTACAATCAGACAGTAAACTCTGTCCCTTAGGAGTAGGATGACATGGACTGAAATCAGGACTAAAGCAGGTCTGACTGGACCTCACAGGAGCAGGGTGAATAACTTATTAACGAGGCTCAAAAATAAATAATAGACTGTAAACTCAGAATAAATGGCACAACTGTAAACAGGAACAGGAAAAGAACAGGGAAAAATGAATTCTTGTGAGCCATGTTGTCCTCCCTGGTGGCCGTTTTTGAAGCCTTGATGATCTCTGGGGTGGGTTCTCATTTATGACACGGCTCCAAACCAGCCTTTTTAATAGTCATAATAGAGGAGACTGTTCCCTCTAGAGCCACAGTGCTCCTGGTCTTAGTTCAGTCCAACCAGTGAAAACAGAGCATCATAGAAGGTAGTCATATTAGGTCCAAAACTAGCAAAAGATGCTAGTTAGCGTTCCATCATGGGAGCAGCAGCAAAACCAGAAAACCAGTGTTTTCATTCCATTAATTTGCCACTCAATGTGCAATCTGAAAGTTTCATTTTCTGTTTACATTTAAATTGTGCACAATTTAAATTGAACCTTCAACAAAAACTTCATAAATCCCACTGGTTTAGCTGCTGATGGAATGGTGCCATGCTAACAGACGTTTTTACATCATATTCATCCCTCTATAGTTTATTCTGATGGTGATGGGCAGCAAAGATTTTTATGTTACAATGGTAGCTGTGGTAACAGTCTAAATACTGATGTTTTGACCTGGTTTATGTTTTTTGTTTCTTTTCTTTCCACTATTGCAAGGTCTATCACATGAACCAGATTACTGCCATAAAGTCCAATGTATTCTCTATCAGCATAAATTAACTAAGGTTATAGTATTATCCCATAATGGTGTATAATTATGTGACCTTATTTATTTATTTATGACGTATATTTGGGCCAGGCTAGTTTGGCTGATATATTTCTCTCTTGGCTATCGCAACTTTCCAATCATTACTCTAATAAATAAAAGCTGAAGATAAATAAGTCTTATATGGTGCACCTGGACTGAAATGTTTCATATTTCATATTCATATCAAGTTCCATAAAAATCCAAGACTGTCTGCATCACAAATGACTCTCTCCTGTAAAATCCTTTAGACTCACCTTTCCAGTAGAGGTTTCTCCCCTCTCACTCTCTGCTCCTCTGCCCTGACTCCTACAGGTCAATAGGGGTGGAGTGATCATTATTATTATTATTATTATTATTATTATTATCATCATTATTCACATAATCATACGTGAATGAGCTCAGCTCCTGTTTCACTGTGTGCATCTGATGCTGGAGCTGATGCTCCAGAAGGAAGTCACCCCAAAGATAGTATATGGTAAAAAAAAAAAAAAGAGTGCACACCCAACTCTATGAACAACCAGAACCTTCACAGTGCATTTCAGACTAACTAGCTAGCTAAGTAGCAGCATTCTTTTAGAGCTGAAATGTAACTTTTGACCACAAAACAACAAAAGTAAGATGTGCACAGAGATACAGCAGCGTCTCACACTGCCTCCTGTACAGAGACTCTCTCCTACAGAATGAACAAGCCAGGTTTTTATTTGTCAAACAGGGAGCATTTGGTTCATTAATTACATGGGACTTTCTGCTGTTAGCTGGGGGGCTGGAGCTAACTTATTGTTACTATCAGCAGTGATGAATACTTACTCTCCTGAAAACATTCGTATATCCATTCTTGTTCACGTTCTTGTCCTAATGCTGCTTTAGTCGGTTCTGTGTGCTCCTCCTGGTAAACACTAGCCTAGCCATGCTACACCCATGTTTCTGAAGACACAAGGGTCTAGGGAAGCTGGACAGGGAGGGAGGCGGGCTAAAAGGTTGTCTATCAAATCCCTCTACAGCAATTGGGTAGGTATACAACCAATCAGTGCAACGAATAGGCTGACGTAGTTCCTAGAGCGCCGGCGGATTGTGGCTAAGTCCCATTAGCTTCCCAACCAGCGGAGCCAACTGGTATATTAAGGATTTGCCATATCCCGTCGGCATAAGTCCAAATACGTCTTTCTTCTCAATGAAACACTTCAGTGCCGTCCTGTGTTTATCTTTCAAGTTGAATTTTAGCTTCAAATCTTTAAGGACTGTGGCCAAAGCCGAGTCGAAAGATAACTGTTTATTGAGCGCCGGTTGTTTCTGTCAGAATTGTCACGCCTCTGTCGTCACTTAGTTACCTTCTGACTCTACACTTCATGGTGATTGGTCCGGCCAGTTTTAGGAGAATCCAGCCTCGAGCCTTATGGAGGGTAACTAGACCCTCCCTGGCAGAGAATTAAATTAGTTGCCGTGGGTTGTCTAGCGCGGCTAGGCTAGGTAAACACATGCTGCAGGGACCAAATGCAGCCCAGGTTGGAGGGAAAATGTGGACTGGATTTCAGTGATGCAGTCGTGCTCTTTATGAACAAGTGGAATGGACTGGATAACGACGCACTGACTCAGACTCTCTTACCTTCCACTATGAAGTGAAGGGAAACTAAGATTTATGATCATATTTAGTGACTGGGTATGTGATTATTTCAACTCATATTCTGGCCACATTATATTGAATTTGTCAGCACTTTTTTGTAAAAAAAAAAAAACAACTTTTTTTTTTAAAATAAATGAACATAAAACTATTTAGGGGGGCTTAAGAATATTTTAGGGGTGCTGAAGCCCCCCTAAAAGAGGCCGAATGACGCCACTGCTGCCTGAAAATGCACTTAAATCACAGAAACACTGATGAGTGGCTTAAGCCTCCAGATTCAAGTGTCACATGCATGTTAAGTTTGAGCAGAAGAACATACATGTGATCCCATAATGATCACTGTAACTCTGTCAGTTTGCTTCATCATTAGCTCTGAATCAGCTGCTGACCGGCTCCACATGCCATAGACATGGATGTGTTTACATCTATAACCAACTCTAAACTTATTCTACTGAGCTGGATCTTCCAGCATCCTCCTGAAAACCTGCTCCTCAGTGTACATCTGCATCACGAGGGGGTCTCAATGAAACATCACAGGTTTTGAATGGAATTTCATGTCACTCATGATTTGTTCAAGGACCGTTGGAAAATTGTAAATCTAATGATTTACAGTTTCTGTTTAATAAATGGTGTCATTTTGGTGATTTTTGGAAGGCAACATGCCTGACAGCAGGTTTTAGGGTTCATAAGTGGAAACCATCGATGACTTTTAACATGAGACTGTAAAACACTCAGCTGTCTGTGAATCTCATGGAACTGAATCTTCTCAGACCTGCTTCACATCCTTACAGATAGAGGTGTAGTCAGCAGGAAGCAGACCAGTCCAGCCTGCTGCTACACAGTGGCTAACAGGAAGCACAACGGGGTTCAGATCTTAGTGATTTTAGATCTTAGTGTACCTGGTTGGCAGCTACTTTACTGTCTACATTTTATTTAAAGATCCGTTTTTACATATGAAAAGAGAAGTTTTATTCTGTCCAACTAGAAGAAGAATGCCTGGTTGTGTCTGTCCCCGGGGAGGACGTCTGAGCCCACACTGCTCTGGTGCTAATCTATATGGATTTTTCTTCAGTGTTGATTCTGTCTAGCATGCATGTAGCTCCCCTCCATACGGATACACAGCAGCAGTTATTCCTCCAATCAGAGGCTTCAGACAGATTCAATGAAACATGTCTAATATGCAGTATACAGAAACATACATGAAGAACCTACAGGCTGCCACCAGCTGATACCATCCATCCGTCCATCCATCTGTCTGTCTGTCCATTCTGACCGTCTGTCCATCCATCCGTCCATCCATCTGTCTGTCTGTCCATTCTGACCGTCTGTCCATCCATCCATCCATCCATCCGTCCATCTGTCCATTCTGACCGTCTGTCCATCCATCCGTCCATCCATCCGTCCATCTGTCCATTCTGACCGTCTGTCCATCCATCCATCCATCCATCCGTCCATCTGTCCATTCTGACCGTCTGTCCATCCATCCGTCCATCCATCTGTCTGTCTGTCCATTCTGACCGTCTGTCCATCCATCCATCCATCCATCCGTCCATTCTGACCGTCTGTCCATCCATCCGTCCATCCATCCGTCCATCTGTCCATTCTGACCGTCTGTCCATCCATCCGTCCATCTGTCCATTCATCTGTCCGTCTGTCTGTCCGTCTGTCTGTCTGTCCGTCCATCTCTCCGTTGGTCTGTCCATTCTGATACTCCGTCCATCCATCCATCTGTCCGTCTGTCCATCTCTCCGTCCGTCCGTCCATTCTGACCGTCTGTCCATCCATCCGTCCATCTGTCTGTCCATCTGTCCATCCCTCCATTCTGACCATCTGTCTGTCCAAAGCTGGGCTTGGTAACAGCTGACCAAGCAGAACTTCCCCTGCACCTCCTCCTGGGGGATTGATGGTCAGATGAGATATATAATTCCTCTGTTGACTTGTGGGTCTGCCCTGAAGTCTACTCACAGTTGGACCACATATCAGTCTCAGATCCAGAACAGATCCTAGAACACATGGACCGGCTTTCTGAGCAGAGCAGAGCTGCTTTCTCCTAAACAGAGTCATTTCCAGTGTTTATCAGGAAACTGGCTTAGAGTTTAGAAAAAAAATGTTTCTTTCTTTGTGTTGCTGTGCTCAGATATACTTTTATGTCCATTATTATATTTTATATCCATTTTCTGGTCCATAAATGTCTGCTAAATATTCTGACACCCCACCTAATATTAGTTTTTATATTTCTACTTGGACCAAAGCGAACAGTTTTACATCCAGAGCTACAGTGCTAGTGTGGATAAACATCTGCTGAAACTCTTTACTCTAATATAATCTGCATGTTTGCTGTCCGTGTGTTTAGCGTGTTTAATATTTACCATGTTTAATGGAAGAGGATTCCTCCTCGTCTTTTAAAATCACTAATAAGCTACTTTCCATCTCATCTCATGCTCTTCTTACATCAAAGCTTCTTCTAGTGTACGTAGAGGAGGATGTGAAGGATCTCAGCCGTTCTCTGCTTGCTCTGCTGTTTTGCAGTAGCACTGTGCACGTTTAGCATTTGGTAAAGTACAGTGGGAGTCAGCAACATGGGACCTGCTGGCAGAAACAAGAGCCAAGATAAAAACTCCCACATGAGTGGTGGGGAATGAAAATCAGCTTTTGAAAAGCACACTTTGATCAAAATGTTGTGGATGGCTCTGGATCTATTAATTGAACACGCTCAGTGATTTGGTTCTGACTTTTTTAAAGTTCAGGCACTCAGTGCCTGTATAGCTCAGTGGGTTTATCAGGTGAACCATGTGTAGGGGCTGGTCTCTGATGCAGCGTCCTGGATTCGATTCATATTTGTGGGCCTTTGCTGAATGTCTTCTCCCCATTTCCTATCTCTCCTATCAAATAAAAAGGCCAAAAAATAATATATAAATAAATTTCAGGCACTCTAAAGAGTGATATTTAAAAAGTTGGTGGTTTTTGGTCAGTGGTGGATCCAAAAGCAAAGAACTGTTCCTGGAAACTGCATCTATCAAACTCCCATCATTAACTTTCGGTTCAGCGTGTAGAACTGAAAATGAACAAACAGCAGATAAGGGGTTTTTTGAATGTTCCAGTAGTGAAATGGAAATATAGCTGGAAGTGTTTGTGCTGCAGAAACTGAAGAGATGTTACCTCCGTCTGTAAAAAAAAACAAAAAACTTCAGGGTTTTAAAACAAATGAGAATATAGATGCATAAAGAGGCTCCATGGCTGCTGCTGGCAGCGACCTCACAGGAAACTGATGTTAAACTCCACTGATTGTCTTCTTGTTCCTTTGCATCCCATGTGGAATAGCATTTCCCTCACAATGATTATCCCTCACTGCATGCAGAAAGGGATGTAAAGATCAGATTTTAGCTCAGTAACCAGCAGCATGAACAATACAAAGCTGATTCTGCCGTTGTGTAAAGAAGAGGTCTTCTTCTTTGTTTTATTCTATTTACTGGAGAGAAAATGTTCAAATGCTCCGTTGTTCTTTCTTCACAAAGAGTCTGAAACAAGTTATATTCAAAGCGTGATAAAACTTTAATAGAATCATTTCACATTCCTGAATTATGTTAGAAACAAGAAAGGTGTTTCATGTAGAATAGACTTTATTCTCCTTCATCTGCGCTTAACGTCTCACTGTTTTTCTTTTTCTCTTTTTAAAATGCAAATGCTCTTTAAAAAGAGTGGACCTCCATGCATCCTTCATGGTTTTCAAGCTCTGTTTCTCTTAAAGAATCAGCAGAGCTCAGGTTGCTGTATCTCTGCCAGGAAACCAGACAGGCAAGACAAATAGATTCCCTCGTTGTGACCCCGGACCAGGCAGGATGAGTCCGTCCAACGTGTCCTTGTGAAGGCAGCCTGTGGTTATCCTCCATGCTCCGACAGGCCTCACAGACGCTGTCTAGTAACTATAAACTCATCTGTGGTGTCCAGAAGGGTTTCCTCTCCTCACGCTGTTCCTTCATCTCCTTCCTCCGTATCGTTTCTCTTGACAACCAAGGCAGCATCATTTTCAGATAAACTAATCTGTCCTCCCAAATCCCGTCTTTCCCCCCCAGGCGGCTCTGCTATCAGATCCTGGGGGATCGATGGGCTGCAGGTAAGAAGACTCCTGCTTCACCGTCACTGAACCCAGCGCTGATTATCAATTCAGTCCAGTATCAGGCTCTTCATTTGACAGCCTTCACCTATTTTTAATGGGACCTCTAACCTAAGCCTTTGGAACAGGAGTGTGTTTTGGAAAGGGCAGAAAAGGGAAAGTGAGGCGTTCACACTTTTTCTTTCTCTGTAAATTTATTTTTCAAATAGTCTCTAGTATAGATTGATGTCACAGAAGCTCTTTAATTCAAAATATTGTAATATTCTTAATGTCCTTTTGCCCTAAAATGATATTTTATCACCAAATTACTGGACTTATGAAAGTGAAGTCTTTAATATGGTCATTTTAAACCACAGTAACATCAGTTTGTGACTGTGATTCAGGGTTTATTCTGTGTAGTAACTGGACTCCACCAGCATTACCACAGGACTGGAGTTGAGACCAGTCAGCACATAGGAGTCTGAATCCCTGTTCTGGGATTTAAATCATGAGGTTGGGTTGTCACTGAATGGATATCAGGGGTTCAGACATAAAAAGGACGTTTACTAGATACCAGGGAAGAGAGGACATCCCATGTCACAGCAATCCTCACAAAGGCTTGGGATCGGTACTAAAGAGTCAGTTGTACATGTTGGGTTTCTCATCTGCATTTTGGGTTTCAAACTGAGTGCATAAACAAGAACGAGAACAGATCAAAGAAGACTGGAGTTATCTCCACTAAGAATCTATCGCTCTCATATCTACGCTGGTCAGAGAAAAAAAATGCTAGACACGCTCTTCAGAGATCCTCCAACCATCCAGCCTCCACCAGATCTTCCAGGAATAGTGGTGGGAACCTCTGGTGAGCAGCTGGTGCTTTCACACATTGACCCATCATTGCAAACATACAGCTGCAGCGTTAGTTAGTTATGGTGATGGGAACTACCGTGGTAGCCCTGAAGCCCAGAGTTGAACATGAAGCTACTTTGCTAACCCAACATCCTGCTTCATGGTGCAGGCCTGTGGGGTTACAGCTGAACCAGCTGACCAATCAGAGCAGAGATGAGGAGCCTTAAAGAGACAGGAGCTTCAACAGCTCTTCAGATAAACGGTAAAAAGAGGCAGTGAAATGAGAAACATCTTCTAGTAGATCCCAAAAACACAATCATGACCCTTAAATGAACAGAATATGGGAACTTTAGAAGTTGGACTAAATCCACTGATGGTCTAAAACACTTTGACCACTCATAGATGCTGCGTTAAACGCTGGCTATCCTGTGAATTTAACTGAGACTGTCCTCCTGGTGCTTTGAATAATCATAGTTTTAGGTACATGTTGCTAGGTAACCCAGGCAGAGTAATCTGTGCCAACTTCAGTGTCTATGTTAAAATGGTGATCAGGCTCTCTTTCATTTTCCATGGAGGGAGTCTGTGTTGTCATGGTGAATGTCCTCCAACACTAGTGCACAACAAAGGCAGAGTCAGTGGACCGATGGAGATTCAGGCATCCCATAATACCTCGGTGGCAGTTCATGGTCTGTGAGGATGAGCATTACTTTACATTGAACCTGCTGAATCTTTTTTGGCCACTTGAACCCAACGCTAACATGTGGTCATCTTTAAAGTTGTGACATTACGTTGCTCTATTAGGACTCATTTGTTGTTTCCAGCTGTTGATTTAAGGCCAATATTTTCTGTCCATTTAGATCTATAATGGATCTCTACCACTCTCTGGGACACACACAGTCAGCTCCATAAATATTTGGACATGTGGGATCTGTAGACCACCGCAGTGGATCTGAAACTAAACAGTCAAGATGAGCTTTAAGTTCAGACTTTCAGCCTTAATCTGAGTATTTACGTCCACATCAGGTGAACGGTGGAGGAACTACAACACATTTTAGAAGAACCCTCCACCTTATTAAGGCACCAAACAGTTTCAAATTGTGCCTTTTTTAGCCAGCTGCAGATTTAATATATTTTAAATTGTTTCAAAAATAAAACAAGATCCCATCCAGACAGTTTTAGGACTGTTTCAGAAATAGTCTCTGACCTTACTGAAAAATGACATGAAAGAGTTGGTGGAAACAGAGCAGAGAGCTGACTGCTTGTTGCTAGTTTTCAAAAATACTACAGAGGAAGAACAGGGATGGAAAAAAGGAGCACAGGCTGATGCCTTTGTTTTTCTACCTAAAGGTCACATGATAGATGACATAGATCTGTGGAGAACATGACTGATGACACTCAGTCAGGAAAAGTTCTACATGTCTGTTTCTTCTATTCAGTACATTAAAGCATTTCCTGGAATTCTCTCACTAAAACTGGGTCAGCAGCATTTTCCAAAGTCCCTGTGAAAGTTTCTGAAGGCCCAGACTAGTGAATATGCTAGGTGTAGCAAAGGTTATGAGTTTCAAATGAAAACATCTGACATGCTGCCTGGGTGCTTGATGTGACAACGTCGTATCAACCCGGCATATCAAAGAGTAGATACTCAGCAAGATAGTTATCTGTAGTTTACCTTAGTACTCGCCAGTACCCGACACAGAGCAGTGAAGGTGGAGACAGGCCACGGTTGCCACAATTACAAAAAAGAAAAAAGGAAAGAAATTTGAAGGAGCGATGGCTAGGATTGAGGAATGGCAGCCCGCCGCTGCTGAATGAATGAGGAAACACTGCATTGTACAAACAAGTTTAACTTGTTGGACAGCTTTACGTTGCAGTGAAGACATGGAGACGGCTTTCCTTTTCTTCCAAGCATCAGAAGAGTCTGACTTACGCTGGGAGCCATAATGAAGGCAAAAAGTTAGTGAATGTAGCATAATCCAAGGTGGAGTACAACCAGAGAATGGAAACAAAGCCGTCTGATAGCGCCGTGTGACCACGTATTCATCTGCTCCACTCAACTAGTTCCATGGAACCAGATCTGACATAAAGCAGACACAGAGACACTCTGGAGGATCAGATGCTTCAGGGTGAGAAGAAGGTTTTACTGAATTCAGGAGAAGTGATTTCATTCATGTGAACTCTGCTAGTGTAACGCGTGCCGTGGAGTGAAATTAGCGGGTAAATGTTATGTAAGTTTTTGTTGCAGGTTCTTTGCACATCGGGTGGAGCACACTGACAGTTAAAAACAGAGGGCAGAAAACGAGATGCCGGTGTCGTGCCAAAGTAGTTACCCCCGACAGAAAATGTATCCCCTGCCGCGGGAGCGCGCATGCATTCGGAAGGGTGGAGTTATAATTCCGTGTTTAGATATCAGCGTAGTTTATTAATAAAACAAAACTTGGATTGTTACGATCATGATTTGATTGTCAAACATGTTTGGTAATGCAGCATGTGACATTTCTGTCTAAATAAATGCTTTTGCTATACATGGCGTGTTGCTCAGTTAATAGTATTCATCGCGCTGCCTAACAATGTCTTTTCCTTCTCCCTTTTGTAATAAAGTGTAATGTTGCTACTCGATCACCCTGCTAACTAAACGTAGGCTCAATACCTTCTGGGTGGGAACTAGATTCAAACGCTCTGTAATTCAATCTTTAGAGCAATCTGTCCAAAGTCTGATACAGTAAAATCAACACCACTGTGAGCATTTTATCACACTGCCAGGCTCAATTCCACCAGGGTATCTTATCTTCAGATATTGGCGTTTGTTTGTTTGTTTTTTACTTTTGTTTTTAATTCCCCCTCTGTTGACCATCAGAACTTCAGAGCATTTATTCAGAAATTCTCAACACAGACAAATGACAATAAAGGAGGATCTACCAGAACATGTTATGAGGGGAATACAGATTATATCAACCTCATTGTCTGCACCTGCCAGAAAATGTATCCCCCCTCTATATTACTCAGGTGATGTGCTAACATCCTGTGGTTTATTCTGCAGACATTTCTCATCATGCTCAGCAAAACTTGTGAATTAGGACTAGTTTCTTTAATCACAGCTAAAGTTATAGAGGGATACAGATTATTTCAGCGTCAATGTCTGCACCTGCCAGAAAATGTATCCCCCTCTATATTACTCAGGTGATGTGCTAACATCCTGTGGTTTATTCTGCAGACATTTCTCATCATGCTCATCAAAACTTGTGAATTAGGACTAGTTTCTTTAATCACAGCTAAAGTTATAGAGGGATACAGATTATTTCAGCGTCAATGTCTGCACCTGCCAGAAAATGTATCCCCCTCTATATTACTCAGGTGATTTTACCAACATTTCAGCCTGATTTTTTTCTTATTGCAAAATTTGTTTTACAAAATGCTCAATTGATAAAACATTTTTTTAAAAAGTAAGTATTGTTACAGAAAAAATTCATCTTGAAGAAAAAAGGTTTAATACTTAAATATTATACAGTTATAACAACTATGTCTCTTAAAAGTACTGAACTTACCAATAACTTATATAAATAATAACACAATCAGTTTTAGAAAAAAAGATATATACAGCTGAAGATAAATAACAAAAATAAGAAAGAGAACTAACATTTTAATCCAACTATTTAACGATGACAACTCTATACACTATACATTGAGCTCAGGACTTTAGCAAGCCATGCAAACAAAGGCGTCTTTTGCCGGTGGGCCTTGAAGGCACATTTGGTGGAACCACCGCAGACAAACATCACACTGTATCTGAAAGACATAGAATCCAGGTTTTAAAAAATGTCTTTTAGGAAGCTGTACATTGTTATTGTTGCAATCAATTCAACAATTATTACTTCAAGTGGAGCGAAGGCAGAAATAAAACAATGGCCCTCAGTATAACAGAAGAATCTAACATAAGCATTAAAGACAATTCCCACTATCAAAACAGTATTCCATTTCAGATTTAGAGATAAATGTTACTGGATTGCTCAAGTTACCCAGTTCACATCAGACTCATGTTCCTTTTCCCCACAGAAGCGGCATCTGTCTGTTAGGTCATCTGTTAAAAAAAGAGGACAGAAAAAATAAGAGCATGTGTAATATTGTCATGCATGAAAATATAATTAATATTTAGGTTACGTGAGAGTATTTACTATAACTGTAACATTTTTACAGGATTTTTATGGACAAGTCTATGAAATACTAAAATATGTCCTACCAGTTTCCAGGAGAAGAGAAACAGCAATTTCCTGCCTGTATCTGTTTATGGCATCATTTGTGGCAGGAAAATTTGCGTCTCTCTTTTGCAGGAGACATTCTGCAAACTGAAAAAGAGATTTCAACATAACCTTAAGCTATGCATCTTAGTAATTACGAGCTTACATGTCACCATATAATGATATTAATCTGCTGTAACTTAATAACTTCTGAGTTTTAGACATCTCAAAAAAGCATAACATTATTTGTCTTGGGTAAAAAATAAAAAAAAATAACAAATGGACAGTCGTATTACAATACAGAAATTTGAGGATGATGACATTGCTCTGCAAAGCAAACATACCTTGAGTGCAAAGACTCCACATGACGTACTGTCACACTGTTTTGTGTGTGGTACAGTCTCACATCTCCACCTTGAAAAATTGCAGCCTTGTTTTCGCATGAAAGCCCTACATAAATAAAAGAGTAATTTCTAAATTGATATAACATTAATGTGTGCCAATTTTGTAGCGATAGTTGACATGCCTGTTACCATGGTTTTAAAACAAGTATCCTCACCTTGTTGTGTCCAAACATTTGTTGATGGCTTCCTTCGACTCGCCCAGCAGATCCAAGTACAAGGACTTGTTTTCTTGTGGGTAGATGACCTAAAAATATTTTTCCCATGAAAAAAAATTACTGAGACATTACTTCTTCACCTACTCTATTTTATACCAGGCACTGCAGTAGTATATTTACTCTTTTTATACTATGGTTTATTTATAAAATTTCTTTACCACAAGTGTCCAGTGATGATGCTCATTTAGAACTCCAAGAATAATCTCATACTCCAGGGGTTTAATCTAAAATTGAATGGAATAGTAAAATGGAATAATTTAATACAAATCTGAATTGCACATTAAAAAATAATTAGAAATTAGATTCCTACAACGAAATTGTTTCAAGCACAATATCTCTTGACATATGTAAAATAAAGATTTACAATAGATGTATTTGAAATATTGAAAGCAATAGGTTTCATTTACCTTTAAAATTTTAACTAAATTGAAATCCGAGGGAAATCCATAACATTCATCATACCAATGCTTACCTTGAGCCTTTGAGATCTTCTTTGCCACATTGCAGTCATAGCAAACGAATCAATGAATGCTGCTTTTGCAGGATTGTGGCGATTTCGTTCACGCACTATGATTGCCAAATATGCATTGATCACCTGTAAGAAAAATTAAACCACAAAACATAATACTTTTTTACCATACAAATACACTGACTGTTTTCAAGCTGACTTGTAAAGCTGTAAAACATATTTATATAGCAAAAAATAAAGTTAAATAATATTGTACCTCGCTTTCCAACTCCATGTCAGGACCAAGTCTGTAAATGTCCCAGTAATTCAACTTGTATGCCCCTATTTTGGACAGGAGGACATGAACATCTTTTCCTGCCCAAGCATCCTTAACATCTGTCAAAATAACAAAAGAAGATAATTATTAAGAAAATTAAATGAGGGGAAAGAAGCAAGTGATATATATTTTGCCATCTTTGCTACCCACACACACACACACACACACACACACACACACACACACACACACACACACACACACACACCCAAAGATAAGAAGAAAGAAATAGCGATAGGGAGAAAACAGAGACAGAGAGAGGACATACACATAGAAAATCTTACATTTCTCTGCAAGAGCTTGTGTATAGTTTGGTGTTTCTGCTGCTGGCTGTAATGGCAGTATGGGATTTGGGTGGACTGCGGTTGGTGGGACAGCTGCTGGGGCTGTAGCTACTGGGGCTGTAGTTGCCGGGGCTGTAGTTGCTGGGGCTGTTTCTGTGGCTGTAGTCGCTGGGGTTGTTTGTAGAGCTGCAGTTGCTGGGGTTGTTTGTAGAGCTGCAGTTGCTGGGGTTGTTTGTAGAGCTGCAGTTGCTGGGGTTGTTTCTAGAGCTGCAGTTGCTGGGGTTGTTTGTAGAGCTGCAGTTGCTGGGGTTGTTTCTAGAGCTGCAGTTGCTGGGGTTGTTTCTCGAGCTGCAGTTGCTGGGGTTGTTTCTAGAGCTGCAGTTGCTGGGGTTGTTTGTAGAGCTGCAGTTGCTGGGGTTGTTTGTAGAGCTGCAGTTGCTGGGGTTGTTTGTAGAGCTGCAGTTGCTGGGGTTGTTTCTAGAGCTGCAGTTGCTGGGGTTGTTTCTCGAGCTGCAGTTGCTGGGGTTGTTTGTAGAGCTGCAGTTGCTGGGGCTGTAGCTGCTGCTGGGACTGTAGTTGCTGGGGCTGTTGTTTGTAGAGCTGCAGTTGCTGGGGCTGTAGCTGCTGCTGGGACTGTAGTTGCTGGGGCTGTTGGTTTTAACAGGGATGATGATGCCTGTTGCACCACTGATGCTGATTTTTTGGTCATACTCCGGTGTGGAACTCTGGCTGTGTCTTCAATGGTCAACTTTAGTTGGTCCATATTGATTTTGCAGAAGACTGTCCCTTTGTCATCCTGGAGATCTACACTTTTGTCAGTTATTGCCACAATAGTATAAGGGCCTAAAAAGCTGTGTTCCAATTTGCCCCCCTTTCTTTGTTGGCTCCTGATGTTCTGTCTCCAAACCCTGTCCCCAACTTTGAAGTTTAATAGTTTGGCTTTTGGCTTGACTTTTCCCCTTGTTTTTTCATGTCCTTTGTTTAGATTTTCTCTGACCAGCTCCAAGAGGTCCTGTTGCTGCCGAATGTCCTGCGACAAATCCTCCTGTCCCACTATGTCCTCCACAGAGTTGTCAACCTTTGAAGAAAAACAGATTATTTGATGTTTGTATCCAAATCTTTTTAGGGTTATACAGCCCACCACAGATGACTGCTAAATTTACTCTGTATATGCAATGATTGTAGATAAATATAATAATCCTTAGACAGTTGTCATGTAGATATATAAATCTTGGAAGCTGATAGGAAGACAGCGTGTCATAATGCAGTCTGATCTGTCAGTGTGTACAGAGAAAGAGTGTGAGAGAGAAAGATGGACAAATGGACAGAGACAAATGCAGATTGATTATGTACTCAGACTGACATAGAGACTAATAGGTAGATCATAAACTGACCACATAGTGTTCTGGGACTTGTGAAGGGTAACGCGCCTCTCTGCCAAACATCAAGAAATACGGTGAGTACTTGGTGGTCATCTGTTTTTTGGTTCTGAGACCAAACATCACTGCATCCAGATAATCATCCCAAGTATCTGGATGCTCACCGACCACTTTGCTGAGGGCTCTGAGAAAACAGATGATTTTAAAGCACTGATATTCATCACCATAGCAAAAAAAATTAAACTGACTTTGACTTTGTAATAATAATTCTCCATATGGCTTGGGAAGCCACACCCTAATACATGTATAAAAACATAATTTAAGTAACAGAGTTTGAAATGTTACAGTCTAATTTAACAGACACTCAAAGTGACATGGTTCAGGGATCTATGCAACACAAGCAAGGATCATATCAGAAGAGAACACCACAATAAGCCAGAAAGCTTTGAGTGTAAGTCAGATAGCATGCTATTGTCAACAGAAAATGCACTGATGCAAATTTAGAGTTATCAATTTATAACTAAAATGAAGAACTCACCTCTGGATTGTGCCATTCATTTTTTCCACTAACCCATTTGTTTGAGGGTGATAGGGAGAGCAGAGGCTTCTCTTGATGTGAAGGATTTCACACACTTTTGAGTTGATCTAGAAGCACAAGTTTTTATTGACATTTTTGATATGACATTAATAACAGCATCCTGTCAAGAAATCAGTTCATACACATGGCTGTGTTACATAAACAGAATGAATTAGCAACAAAATGAGGGGTTACCTGAATCAAATAATAATAGTTAAAATTATTGGTGACTAATATTTCAGAAAGACAAATTCTGCCAAGGATTTAAATACTTACAGCATTGACGAATTCTGTCCCCTGGTCTGTTAAAATTCTTTTTGGTGATTCAAACTGATGGACAAACTTCATGATGCACTGTGCAACTTCTTTGGCTGTCTTTGAGGTCAGAGGGTAGGCCTGTGGCCATTTTGTGAAATAATCAATCATCACGCAGATGTATTGATGTCCATTCTTTGTCTCTGTCAGTTTGCCAATTAGATCCATCCCCACCAACTCAAAGGGCTGGTAAACCTTTTGTAGCAAAAACATTGTCAAGTTATAATTTTATTCAAAAAATTGCATTAATGCATACTGCCTTCTTTGTTGATATATAGAATAAGATTGAGGACTAACTACCTGTGGAAAAAAATGCACTCAGAGCATCTTTTCTCTCATTGTCTTTATACTGAGAAAAATATTTCAGTGGTTTCTATTGATTTAAAAACATTTTGGCCTTCTTTGGCTGAACTCACCTTGATGGGAATGAACTCTGTGGGCATTTTAATGGCGTCACTGCTTGCCTGGCAAGCTGAACACTGGGAAACCTTATGATGACATATTATGGATGAGTAGTGGTTTTAAATAAGCACATGTACACGTAATACCATGATAATGTTTTTTTCATGGAATTTGAGCAAAATAAAATAGGAGAAACTGTTTTTCAGGACCCCATTACATTGTAATTACGTGTGCTTTCAATTTAGGGCCGACTTACCCACTTGTTGATGTCCACTGACATCCCTGGCCAATAAAACCTTTTGGAGATGGCATCTCGAGTTTTTGTCTGGCCACAGTGTGCCCCAGTGGGACTTGCATGAAAATCAACAAAGATTTCATTGGCCTGATTAGCCCCACAGACCACCTTGGTTTTCAGGGCTTTTGCAGTACCCTTGTGTCGCCAATAATAAAGCTCCCCTCCTAAATGATGAGAGGAAAAGGAGCAGTATTTCAGACATTATTACTCTTAAATGCATGATACACACTGGATGGTATACGGTTTCATTAAAAAAAAGCCTCAATGTTAGTCTTACCGCGTAGATTACATAGGTGTTATCTTCCAAAACATACCAACAACTTTAAGATTCAAATATTATTTGTAAAATATTTAGGGCTGGACCCGAAGATCCGATAATCCGAATATTCAGTTCGTTCCTCCGTCCGTCATACAACCGCTCCCCCACCACCGTCGGACGTAATGGAATATTCGTCGTGAATTGAGCCCGAATACGCGGAGCCCAGAATGTGCGGGTCAGCCCGAAAAATATTATGAGACATAGAGTCACGTCTCATTTAATCATGACATAGCCTTCTAAAACTACTTCAGATATGGTTATAGACTATTGTATTTGTTACATGTTTATTCTGTCACATTTGCGAAATGGTTGTAACGTCATTGGTCTTACCTTCAATGTCATAAAGATGAGACTTCCGTCGAAGTAAAAATTTGTCCCTTTTTGCGAAATCCGGAGGATACTCATTTTTAACTTTATATTCCAAAATTTGTTTGTAGTCCGTAGGATTCATTGCTAGCTGACTTTAACAAAATCAAGGCTGCTGATACCAACGACACTGACACTGGACCTGTCCCAACATGCCGAAAGCTGACCTTTTTATTCTTCTTTTTTTTCGAAGGCTGACCTTGTGTAATTTGCATAATTTGCATAATTAATTGAAGGAATGACGTGATCACGTGTACTCTACCTATGTGTTCTCGTGTTTTGTAGCCTATAGAGAGGGGATACATTTTCTGGCAGGTGCAGACATTGACGCTGAAATAATCTGTATCCCCCTATAACTTTAGCTGTGATTAAAGAAACTAGTCCTAATTCACAAGTTTTGCTGAGCATGATGAGAAATGTCTGCAGAATAAACCACAGGATGTTAGCACATCACCTGAGTAATATAGAGGGGGATACATTTTCTGGCAGGTGCAGACATTGACGCTGAAATAATCTGTATCCCTCTATAACTTTAGCTGTGATTAAAGAAACTAGTCCTAATTCACAAGTTTTGCTGAGCATGATGAGAAATGTCTGCAGAATAAACCACAGGATGTTAGCACATCACCTGAGTAATATAGAGGGGGGATACATTTTCTGGCAGGTGCAGACAATGAGGTTGATATAATCTGTATTCCCCTCATAACATGTTCTGGTAGATCCTCCTTTATTGTCATTTGTCTGTGTTGAGAATTTCTGAATAAATGCTCTGAAGTTCTGATGGTCAACAGAGGGGGAATTAAAAACAAAAGTAAAAAACAAACAAACAAACGCCAATATCTGAAGATAAGATACCCTGGTGGAATTGAGCCTGGCAGTGTGATAAAATGCTCACAGTGGTGTTGATTTTACTGTATCAGACTTTGGACAGATTGCTCTAAAGATTGAATTACAGAGCGTTTGAATCTAGTTCCCACCCAGAAGGTATTGAGCCTACGTTTAGTTAGCAGGGTGATCGAGTAGCAACATTACACTTTATTACAAAAGGGAGAAGGAAAAGACATTGTTAGGCAGCGCGATGAATACTATTAACTGAGCAACACGCCATGTATAGCAAAAGCATTTATTTAGACAGAAATGTCACATGCTGCATTACCAAACATGTTTGACAATCAAATCATGATCGTAACAATCCAAGTTTTGTTTTATTAATAAACTACGCTGATATCTAAACACGGAATTATAACTCCACCCTTCCGAATGCATGCGCGCTCCCGCGGCAGGGGATACATTTTCTGTCGGGGGTAACTACTTTGGCACGACACCTGTCCAGACAATAATTTATTTACAGGGAACAGTTCTTTAAAATGCCAATAAACTGGTTCAATTTCCTAAACTGGTGTCACCCAAATTAAAAGCCGGCGGGGTGAATGTCCATTAAAACAGAAGTCTCGGTCTTAAAATGAAATACTTATGGTCCAAGGAGACCGGGGTAAGGTGCACAAGGTTCAGGAGCTACAGCGTCCAGCAATCTTCTTCCGGGCCTGGACTCTTCTGCTTGAAGGCCACCTGGAAGACGCAAACCCACTGCCAGTACGGACGTCTCATACCATCAACTCTCTCCCGGGGATGTACACACACCAGAACGTTACTAACAGTCCAAAGGGACACTCACACACCAGGCAGAGCCATTAGCCCTGCCACTGTGTGACGCGTCGTAACGTTCTGGGTCTTTTCCTGCTTCACCTCGGCGGTTCCCGGCCTCGTGCTGTCTCCTCTGATCACTCTCCTCCAACTGCCATCCCCCTCCGTTGTCCTCCACAGACTCTTTTATAGCCCTCTCCTTCCAGTACGGAGCCTCTTTCTCCACCATCAGTTGGCTCCTGTGAGGGAGAAGGGAGAACCTCGCAGGTGCAGCATATTGCCTCGTAAGAGGCGTTCACTGGCAGTGGGACATTGAAAAACATTCAATAAACTCAAAACACCAATAATTAAAACCATGCAAAACATGCAAAAAAAATCTCTTAAACAGTAAAAACAAATCTCAACTGCCATGTGACACTAGCATCAGATCTGAGGATCCTCTCTGACCTTGGGATATTTATTGGGTTGGGAGGAATGCCAGATTTAGACTAAAGACTAACATGAGGACAACTTATCTCCTCAGGAGCATCAGACCAAACCATCCCTAATCTGGACCAGGCCCCAGAGTCTTGGTTGATGGTTTCCTACGGCAGCTGTTTCTCTCATTGATCTTTTTCTACAGCATCTTTCTCAGGCTGATATTAGGGGATAGAAGGCCTGGACAGGTTCACAGTAGGACATTCTGAGGTGACCCCTGGGATCTACTGAGTGATGTAAGATGACTGCAGTTGACAGATACAATGAGCGTGATATTCTGGGATGCCTTCAGCTAGCAGCTGTAAGGAAGTACCTCAGTAAGAGAAAAGATGTATCTACACAGAGGAACATTTCCAGCAACCATCACTCCTGTGTTCTAATGCTACATTGTGTTAGCTAATGCTGTTGAAAGGCTCATTGATGGTTAGAAACCCTTGTACAGTTATGTTAGCAGTTTTACTGGAAAGCAGGGAATTTTCTGGATGAGCCCAAACTTCTGTACGGTAATGTATGCCTGTGAACTATCACTTTAAATGTCTAACTAATAAGGTTTCTCCTTCTGTGTCCTCCAGAGTCGGAAACACGCCAACAAAGTGCGGCTGTACTACATGCTACATCCTGTGGATGGAGGCTGCCCCGCCAAGAAGCTCAGAACAGACAACGTGAGTCCTCTGTGAATTCTGTTTCCTCAAAGTGTCTGTGATCTCTGAGAAACATGCATTCGTCCTCACATGGAAACCTTATCCTTTGTCCTCCTCATGTGAGAACAGCTGACAGATGAGCAGCGTTTCTACACCAATGAACAGTGAATGAACACGGGGCTGTGGTCGGATGCCAACCTTTCATCAAACACAGACATGATGTGAGGTCTCAGGCCCCCCCAGCCCTCCTGTCCTCTAGCAGTGGACGTCCATGACGTGTTTGACAGATGTAATTATGGGCTGTTGTTCCCTGGTCAGTGATGTGTTTGGTTTAGTGGAGTCATCTTTACAGCTAAAAGCAGCTTCTGCCCCTCTTTGTCTCACTGAGGAGGACTGAAACATAGTTCCTACATCCACTCAGATAAGCATCAGCTGAGATTTCATGGTGCGTGTTGAGATGTGATGTTAGCGTGACGCTTCCATCCCGAGTTCCTTTCAAGTGGAGTCTGGGGCTGATGAAGGGCCTGAGTGCAGAGGTTTGTGTGCTATCAGTGTAGAAATCTGGTTTGTGAAGCCGATAAGGACACGTCCAGGGACACTTCTGCTGCCTCAGCTCATCATCCCGTCTGCTCTGTTTCTGTTTAGATGTTCTTCCTTCGCCTCTTTCTCTTTTTTATTCTCGTCTGTGCTGTTTCTCCGTCACACATCTCATCTCTGGTCCTCTTTGTGTTCCTATTGTTTCCATTTTCTCTGCTTTTGTGTTGTCCTCTTTCCTTTCTACAACTTTCCTGATTTACTCTGTTACACATTGTGCTCTTCTTTTTGGTCCTTATCTCTTATCTTGTCTCTATTTTTCTTCCTATCCTGTTCATCTCTCTGCTTTCCTGTCCTTTCACACCTTTACTGTATGTTTGACCTCATCCTGTCCTTATCTCTCCTTTTCCTTTGGTTTCCTCTCTTCTTCTGCTTTTCCTCTGTTTTATTTACTGTCATTTTCTTCTTTCTGTCATTACATCTGCTTTTATGTCTGTTCTGTTTTCCATCTGTTTCCTCACTTTCTTTTCCCTTTTTCTTTTTATGTTTCTTTTCACTACTTTTCTTTATCTATCAACTAGTCTTCTATTACATTTTCTTTTATTTTCCTCTCCTTTACTCTATTTTTCTATCATTTTCTTTCCTTTGTCTTCCTTTTACTGGCTTTCTTCTTGTTCCTATTTCTTTCTATACTTTCCTGTCTTATATTTTCCTTTTCCATTTTCTCATCTTTCCACTTCTTTTGTATTATTTCCTTTACTTTCCTCTGCTTTCCTTATTGAGCTTTTTTCTTTTTATGATCTCTTCCAAACATTTGCCTCTTTTGCCTTCCTCCTCTCATATTCCTCTCCTCCTTCCTGTTCACTAATCTTACTGTTTTATAGTTTTCATCCCTGATCTATTCTCTTCCTTTCACTGCTTCCTTCCCTTCTTTCTCCTCTTCTTTCATCCTTTCTCCTCCTTTGTTGCAGATCCCGTTTCCTTCTTTGTTGTGTTTCAGAACTTTTTCCAACCCCTGTACTTTCATCTTGTCATTGTTTCCTTCATTTGTCTTTTATTTTGTGATTTTCTTTTTCTTTTTTCCTCCTCACGTTGCTCCAGAAACGTGTCTTTTTGTGACAGGTTCTTTGATGTCATGTTTTTATCCATCTCTGAGGAGTCTTGTAGTCTTCCTCCTGCCAGCGTTCTGCCTTTTATCACTCCGACTGAAGCCATGTGGGATCTCAGCGATGACTGACGGCACTCGGATGTAGGAACAAGAAAAGTTTGACTCCTTTGAGTGTTTCGTTCTTTTCACAGATACTGCCTGCTGTTTGACCCACTGATGATCGCTGCTATGTTCTGTTCTGCTGTCTGGATGGTTCTGGCAATAATATGAAGATTAGAAAATAAATTTATAGTGTAAAGAATCCCTCAAATATTTCACATGCAGCTGTGTCTCTGGCTTGATTCTACAGCTGTTTGTGCTGACATGAAGAATTCAGTATTTGTCTGTTTGCATCAAAATGAGCAACTTTTATTGAAAAATGCAGTCATGACTTTCATTATTTTTTACATTCTGTTTATTTTAAAGTCATTATCTTTGCATTTAAAAGCAAACCCCTAATGTATTGACAAGATTTAGTTTCCTTAAAGCTGCACTATCCAGTAGTTTCTAACAGCTGATCAGATCTTCTTCAGTGTTTTGGACCAATCATGGCAGGTTTACTGTCACAGCTGGATGCTAGCATGGAGCTAGGCTGTCACCACAACTCCAACGTTTATCTCCAGGAAATGATTTCAGACAACGTGGAATCAGTCTGACCACAGACCAGGTGTCCAGCATGCAGCTCATCCAGAATGGTTCGTGGCTGCAGAGACGCTGATGAAGGTGTTGGTGTGGGCAGTCACAGAGTCTCTGTTAAACTGTAGGAATCCCCTGAGAATAGCTCAGTGAGCCCTCCATCTAAAGGCTGTGATCAGCTCCTGACCGCTCAGGTTTGCTAGCAGCAGATGGAGGACGGTCCTTCTCACTGATGAGTCTCATTTTCAGCTGGGCAGAGCAGATAGTCGGTGTTGAACAGGTGGAAAGCTTCGTACAGATGGAACCCACTGATGTGGAGATGAATCCCCACATCCACAGTTATCATCACTTAGCTCCACAGTAGGAAACGTTAAAATAAGCAGGAATAAGTGAACATTTGGCTCAGAGTTAATCAGGACAGAAGTAGGAGTGATTTATCTATTGATATTTTAGAACCAATCACTACTTACACACGTGGACAAAATTGTTGGTACCCCTCAGTTAAAGAAGGAAAAACCCACAATTCTCACTGAAATCACTTGAAACTCACAAAAGTAACAATAAATAAAAAATTATTGAAAATTAAATAATCAAAAACAGCCATCACTTTTGAATTGTTGATTAACATAATTATTTAAAAAAACAAACTAATGAAACAGGCCTGGACAAAAATGATGGTACCTCTATAAAAGATTGAAAACTATTTGACCAGAGTGACATGATTAACTCAGGTGTGTCATTTAATTGACATCACAGGTGTTTCCAAACTCATAATCAGTCAGTCTGCCTATTTAAAGGGAGACAAGTAGTCACCCTGCTGTTTGGTGAAAAGGTGTGTACCACACTGAACATGGACAACAGAAAGCGAAGGAGAGAATTGTCCCAGGACATCCGAAAAAAAAATGATAGACAAACATCTTAAAGGTAAAGGCTATAAGACCATCTCTAAACAGCTTGAAGTTCCTGTGACAACAGTGGCTCATATTATTCAGAAGTTCAAGACCCACGGGACAGTAGCCAACCTCCCTGGACGTGGCCGCAAGAGGAAAATTGATGACAAATTGAAGAGACGGATCGTTGGAATTGTATCCAAAGAGCCCAGAGCAACCTCCAAAGGAATTAAAGGTGAACTCCAAGGCCAAGGTACATCAGTGTCAGATCGCACCATTCGTCGTTGTTTGAGCCAAAGTGGACTTCATGGGAGACGACCGAGGAGGACACCACTGCTGAAAAAAACTCATAAAAAAGCCAGACTGGAATTTGCAAAAATGCATGTTGACAAGCCACAAAGCTTCTGGGAGAATGTCCTTTGGACAGATGAGACCAAACTGGAGCTTTTTGGTAAGGCACATCAACTCTATGTTCATAGACTCAAAAACCAAGCATACGAAGAAAAGAACACTGTCCCTACGGTGAAACATGGAGGAGGCTCAGTAATGTTTTGGGGCTGCTTTGCTGCATCTGGCACAGGGTGTCTTGAAAGTGTGCAAGGTACGATGAAATCTGAAGACTATCGAGGCATTCTGGAGAGAAATGTGCTGCCTAGTGTCAGAAAGCTTGGTCTCAGTCGCAGGTCATGGGTCTTCCAACAGGACAACGATCCAAAACACACAGCCAAAAACACCCAAGAATGGCTGAGAGAAAAGCGTTGGACTATTCTAAAGTGGCCTTCTATGAGCCCAGATCTGAATCCCATTGAACATATGTGGAAGGAGCTGAAACATGCCATTTGGAGAAGACACCCATCAAACCTGAGACAACTGGAGCTGTTTGCTCATGAGGAGTGGGCCAAAATACCTGTTGACAGCTGCAGAACGCTCATTGACAAATACAGAAATCGTTTAATTGCAGTGATTGCCTCAAAAGGTTGTGCAACAAAATATTAAGTTATGGGTACCATCATTTTTGTCCAGCCCTATTTCATTAGTTTGTTTTTTTAAATAATTATGTTAATCAACAATTCAAAAGTGATGGCTGATTTTGATTATTTAATTTTCAATAAATTTTTATTTATTGTTACTTTTGTGAGTTTCAAGTGATTTCAGTGAGAATTGTGGGTTTTTCCTTCTTTAACTGAGGGGTACCAACAATTTTGTCCACGTGTGTATTGATCGTCTCCCAGTCAGTATTATGTACTGCAAAGCTCTGGATTAGGAAGTATGACTGATGCATAAACCATCAGGCTCCTGATTTATTCCTCACTAGCTCTAGCAGCTGGTGTTTCATGAGGCGATAACGAGTCAAAAGGTCATTTAACAGCAGAAATGTTGACCTAAAACAGTAGGAAATGTGAATGTGTGATTTATCACATTACCAATGGCTCTGTTCTGTTCAGGGTTCATCTGTGTTTTATGCTGTGAAAAGAGCATTTTACTGGAGCCCTGTGGAGTCCAAACACCGATCCACCGTGGAGTGGGCCTGTTTGTACACGTTTAAAGATACACAGCGAAATGACAGCTTTCTATGGTACGTTTATGGTTCCATGTCCTTTTCACTGCTCCAAGTAGACCATGGAGATCTGCAGAGAAGACTGACAGGGACAAAACAAAGTCCAACACATTTGTTAGGCCTCAGGGATACACAGTGTTTCATCATAAGTGAAAGAAGCTACAACTACCGAGGATCATTTTATTTGATATTGTGCTACAATCTGAGCATTCATCAGTGTCAGCATCACTGTTTCACAGTTAGGATGGGATGATATCCTCCTCTTTAACAAAATACCAAAAGGTCTGCCTCATGTTCACCCTCCTCCTCTCCTCCCCCTGCAGCAGACTGCCTGACTGACTGATCCTCTGACTGAGCTTTGTCCAGGGTCAGGGTTATGTTTATGGTTCTGGTTTGGGTCAGTCCAACTACGGCTCTGAAATGCCACCAGGCTGACTGCCACATAGAGATAAATGCATCCATGTGGCTATAGAAGCCAATGCCTTTTTCTCTGAGTTTCACCCTTCAGGCAGTTGGGGTTTAGCATGTACATAAAAACTGAATTTTATTTTCTATTTCAGCCTATGTACTCCATAGCATAGTGTCCCCTTCATGAATGAAGTGACAAACAGCAACACATTGTAAACCAGAGGAGCCTGTAGTGTTCCTATAATCCTTCACTATCCTCTGATTTGTGGCATTAGTGCTGCTGAGAAAACACTCAAACCATCTGTAAGAACACATATGAGGTAGGACAGGTACCGCTCCATTCATTCATTTCCTTCCTCTAAGTCAGGGTTGTGTCATGGTGACTAATCAGGTCATTACTCTCCTGAAAATAAAAATGACAGCTTCTCCACCTCAGGCCAGATGAGATATGTAATCCCTGTAGTGAGTTCTGGGTCTACTCCAGGAAAAACTGCCAAAAGACCCAGGAGACCTTCAATCCCAGCAGCTGACTCCATTCAATGTGAAGAAGCAGTGACTGCTCTGGATCTCTGAGCTACTCACCATCTCTACAGCATTATGACCCAACTGAGGGTCAGCTGGGAGGAGCAGAACCAACCACAGGTCACTGGTGAGGTGAAGCAACAAAATAAAGCAGGACTGGTGGAAAGAACCAAATAAAACCAAACAGCAGATTCATCAACTTAGCGAAAGAAAAACTACTAAAAATAACTATCCATCCTCTGTACTCCACTTTATCCTCACTAGGGTCATGGGGGGTGCTGGAGTCTATCCCAGCTGACTCAGGTGAAGGCAGGGGACACCCTGGACAGGTCACCAGTCTGTCACAGGGCTACATATACAGACACACAATCACACTCACATTCACACCTACGGACAATTTAGAGTGATCAATTAACCAGGCCGGGATTTGAACCGGGGATCTTCTAGCTGCAAGGCCAAAGTGCTAACCACTGAACCACTGTGCAGGCCCTAAAATAACTAGACAAACCCAAACACAACAGCAACCCGACACCAGCCAACAGAAACTCATACGAGTGAGTTCACAGAATAAACTAAATAACAGGTGCCTTAACACACACACTACAACACAACATAACACACCAGTCACCACCCTCAGTATCTACACGATAACTCCTCACCAGGTAAGTCAGCTGCTAGCAGAAACTACAGTCTTCATCTAGACATGTAGCTCCTCATCAAGCTAGCAGCTCCAAAGACAAGCTATATTTTCAGTGTAGATACCCCACAGTGGCTCTGGAACACACAAAACACATAAAACACCAACACACAGAAGACACAAGAGGCACCAGGATGAACCGGTCATGTTAAATCCAGCCGCACTGACTGAGAGTTTGGTTGTAGATTTATAGCAGGTGTGGTGATGCTGGGGTCTGGTGGGAGGAGGAGTTGTGGTGATGGACCAATTCAACCAGTCAGGAGGTCTGGAGCTCCAGGAGAATCACTCCTGATGACTGCCAGGTTGGATCTGGAGCTCCATCTTCAGCCAGCTGTGATTAATTCAGTCTCCAACAGCCACCCAGAGGCTCTACAAAGTCCAACACCAACCACATGACTAGCAGAGGATGTATCATCAGCCATTCTGAGGAAGAAACCACCTTTCATTCTGTGATCTTCACAGATTCTCCTCTACCCTGAGGGTTGAATCATAGATCCTCCAGCCCAGCTCTGCATAGTTACAGAAATCAAAGTAAAGCTTTTACTGTCAGTTATTGGAATATTTAATGTCAACATTAAGGAAGAGAATTGGCCTGGACAACATCTGAAATGATCCTCTATGCATTTTGATTAAACTGATAATCTAATGGATAGAACGAGGTGAGGCCTCCTGTGGCTCTAATCTAAACTATCTGTCCTGGAAACTTCGTCTTCCTTCACTGATTACACTCATTTCTGAGTTATTTCAGGTTTGTTTTCAATAATGCTGAATTTATTTCCTGACATAAGTTCTTTTCTGACTAGCTGCTGATGGTTAAATTTCCTCTCCTGCTAATGTGCACGGTATTTATTCTGTGTGAAGTCTGGATGGTGAACATTTTCCAGGGGTCATGTAGCTTAAAATGGATCTGCTTAATGTTTATGGTGAGAAACCAAATCAGTCTGCTTCATGAAATGTTATGGTCTGTTTCCTCATTACCTTAATAGAAATGTATTAAAACCATTTTGCAGTGGGGAGAGCAGAAGAAAACTGGATGAAATGAAATAGTCAGTTTGTCACACTCATGGCAGATCCGTCCTTTGGGACATGATGTGTTGGTGGTGCTGTGCTCCCATTGGACCATAAAACAGAACAGATCACCTGCTGCAGAGTTCAGTGAAGCAGTCCAGGTGAAGCAATCAAATAGTCGAGCAAAAAGGTGATATTTTCCTCTTAAACACATGAAGCAGAAAGAAACTTAAAATGCTAAAATCCCACTCGTGTACATACGTCACCATTCTACAGCATTTAAACCTTTAAACACTCACTGGAGGCACATACAGAAAACATGTTCTGACAGGGATTCAGAGCTCGGTAAACTGCCTTAGGAGCAGAGGTACATGTTTGATTTTTGTGTATTGTTCTAGCTGTTCTCAGTACCAAAGCTGTTAGCATTTTGTCTACGGCTGTTAGGTAGGATCTGTGTCCGCTTTGTACCGACTCTGTCGTAGGGATGGCAATGACATTGGTTTGTACATGGACTGAGTTATTTTCCCAGAGTCCATCCTGTAGCGTCGCTGAGCAGAGAGGCAGCAGACACCTTTCTCTCATGGTGTACCACTGGTTAAGACATGTGGAATAGTAGTCTTTGGATGGACGGAGCTTTGTGGTGCTGACTGAAATGCTCAGACTAATTAGTTGTGCTGCTTCATTTAATGAAGTACATTTTTCTGCTCAACACCATCCTCCCTGTGGCTGACATATATGTACAACCGATGCCCAGCTTCTATTTGGAACCAAATCTTCTATTTTCAGGGCTTCTCTCCTTTTCCTGGCTCATTGTGCTGTGATCATTTCCAACCTGAACGTTGCGTGTCGATAAACGCTCTGTGTTGTCCGTGAAGTTAAAACAATGTGCATCAAAGAACCGTTCAGTTGGAGTAAATGATGTTAAATCAGACAGACTTCTCATGGAAAATGAGAACTGTGCACATTTTCTTTCTTTTTGAAGCAGCAAAAACAATGGAACATGATGGAAATAATGTGGTTTACTTCACATCAATGCAGTAGGACTATTGTGGACACCACATACATGATGCAGCCGTTTACATGGATTCTGTCCTGGAAGCAGAATGTTCATTCCTTCATGCTGCCCACATGTGACTGATAATTCAGGGGAAGCAGTATATTTATTTTATTTTTCTAAGTAGGCCTGTTTTGTTGGTGGTAATGATTGATTCATTTTCTAAAGCTCCTCCTTACTGTTGGTGCTCATTTTGCACCCAAAGCACAAGTCTAAGTCACCTCCGGATGACCTTGTCATGTGAAGTCATCTTCATCTGAGGAAGACTGTGCTCAGAGACCTTATTCCAAATCTATGCTGTAATAGTCGGGAACGGCTTTGATCTTTTCATACATTAACATGCAAATTCTTCAAGGCTTGTGAACCTCTGTAATGAAGTGTAAATAGAACAACAACTGGTGTTTACTACAACATGACTGTAATATAAATACCCTCTGGTGGTGGACAGACACATTAATTAACATGCTCAACAGTTATTTCTGCAGAATTTTTCTGCTTTTCAAAGGTTGTCTTTAATCCAGATCAGTTTTGAAGTGAAATCCCTGATTATTACTCATTTATCCCTAAATATTACTCATTTATTCCTGATTATTACTTATTTATTCCTGATTAGTACTCATTTATTCCTGATTATTACTCATTTATTCCTGATTAGTACTCATTTATTCCTGATTAGTACTCATTTTTTCCTGATTAGTACTCATTTATCCCTAAATATTACTCATTTATTCCTGATTATTACTCATTTATCCCTAAATATTACTCATTTATTCCTGATTAGTACTCATTTATTCCTGATTAGTACTCATTTATTCCTGATTAGTACTCATTTATCCCTGATTATTACTCATGTATTCCTGATTAGTACTCATTTATTCCTGATTAGTACTCATTTATCCCTGATTATTACTCATTTATCCCTGATTATTACTCATGTATCCCTGATTATTACTCATTTATCCCTGATTATTACTCATTTATCCCTGATTATTATTAATGTATTTGATTATTACTCATTTATCCCTGATTATTACTAATTTATTCCTGATTATTACTCATTTATCCCTGATTATTACTCATTTATTCCTGATTATTACTCATTTATCCCTGATTATTACTCATGTATTCCTGATTAGTACTCATTTATTCCTGATTAGTACTCATTTATCCCTGATTATTACTCATTTATTCCTGATTAATACTCATTTATTCCTGATTATTACTCATTTATTCCTGATTAGTACTCATTTATTCCAGATTATTACTTATTTATCCCTGATTATTACTCATTTATCCCTGATTATCCCTGATTATTACTCATTTATTCCTGATTATTACTCATTTATTCCTGATTAGTACTCATTTATTCCTGATTAGTACTCATTTATCCCTGATTATTACTCATGTATTCCTGATTAGTACTCATTTATTCCTGATTAGTACTCATTTATTCCTGATTATTACTCATTTATCCCTAAATATTACTCATTTATCCCTGATTATTACTCATGTATCCCTGATTATTACTCATTTATTCCTGATTATTACTCATTTATTCCTGATTATTACTCATTTATTCCTGATTAGTACTCATTTATTCCAGATTATTACTTATTTATCCCTGATTATTACTCATTTATCCCTGATTATCCCTGATTATTACTCATTTATTCCTGATTATTACTCATTTATTCCTGATTAGTACTCATTTATTCCTGATTAGTACTCATTTATCCCTGATTATTACTCATGTATTCCTGATTAGTACTCATTTATTCCTGATTATTACTCATTTATTCCTGATTAGTACTCATTTATCCCTGATTATTACTCATTTATCCCTGATTATTACTCATGTATCCCTGATTATTACTCATTTATCCCTGATTATTACTCATTTATCCCTGATTATTATTAATGTATTTGATTATTACTCATTTATCCCTGATTATTACTAATTTATTCCTGATTATTACTCATTTATCCCTGATTATTACTCATTTATTCCTGATTATTACTCATTTATCCCTGATTATTACTCATGTATTCCTGATTAGTACTCATTTATTCCTGATTATTACTCATTTATCCCTGATTATTACTCATTTATCCCTGATTATTATTAATGTATTTGATTATTACTCATTTATCCCTGATTATTACTAATTTATCCCTAAATATTACTCATTTATTCCTGATTAGTACTCATTTATTCCTGATTAGTACTCATTTATTCCTGATTATTACTCATTTATTCCTGATTAGTACTCATTTATCCCTGATTATTACTCATTTATCCCTGATTATTACTCATTTATTCCTGATTAGTACTCATTTATTCCTGATTATTACTCATTTATCCCTGATTATTACTCATGTATCCCTGATTATGACTCATTTATCCCTGATTATTATTAATGTATTTGATTATTACTCATTTATCCCTGATTATTACTCATTTATTCCTGATTATTACTCATTTATCCCTGATTATTACTCATGTATCCCTGATTATTACTCATTTATCCCTGATTATTACTCATGTATCCTTGATTATTACTCATTTATCCCTGATTATCCCTGATTATTACTCATTTATTCCTGATTATTACTCATTTATTCCTGATTATTATTAATGTATTTGATTATTACTCATTTATCCCTGATTATTACTCATTTATTCCTGATTATTACTCATTTATCCCTGATTATTACTCATTTATCCCTGATTATTACTCATTTATCCATGGAGAGAAAACTCAAGGTGCATTGAGGAGATTGTCCTGAAGAAGAGAAAAGACCTCACCCTAACCTCACCAGCTGGCATGCACGGTGCTCGGTAACCATGGAGAGCAGCTTGATGTTCAGTGATTTGTCCTTCAGCGCATGGAGGAACTGAACTCCAACCTTCTCCACTACCTCAGTCATGGCCTCCTGTAGAACATGTCAGACCCAGAGGTTTCGTCCATCTTTCATCCACAGGCTAAGTTTCCATCTGTTTTTAGGTTAATCAAAGCTTATAAAGAGGAGGTGTAGTTTCAGTTAATTGTTTAAAAACCAGTTGAGCTTCTCTCTGTATTTCTGTCAGTGCATACAGGGAAATGTTTGCCAAATTATGTTTTGGCAAGTAAATTACAATGCAAATGGAAACTACACTAATAAGTTCAGTAAATGACCATAATGTCTAAAGTCTGTTCAGTAACTCAGGGTGCACTGTATTCACCTCAGAAAGCATTTTACTGTTGATGTTATAGACATGTTGTTCCCCGTGTTCCAGGATAAAGTTAGCTGGATACAACAGGGGTAGAGCTATTTAATTATTTAACGCTGTGAAGGGAGGGATTGTTTTATGAGGCCACACCTGTACAAACTACAATATGATGAAGGTCATTTAAATATTTAAGCTTTCTGCCTGACTTAAATTCAGTGTAGGATGGGGATTCTCCTCCAGGCTGTTTTAGACAGTTTGCTCAGTTCCAAAAGAAAAAATGATGTTAAATTTACTTTAGTAGTGCTCATGTTTGGCCAGTGAGGGTTGATTCCATATGAAATCATACATCACACTCTCATGTGCACCTGAATGACAAACACACAAACAGGGCTGCTAAAAACTGAACTGATCTTTAGAGCAGAGTACTGCCCTCCCAGTAGCCAGAACATCTCTGAGGTACACAGTCTTCATGGGGCATCCATCACACCCACATGCCCAGCGCTCTACATCTGCTGCACCAACAGTTTGGAGGGATTGTAGTGCTCGTAACAAGATGCCATCCAGCAGAACAGCAACCATCAAATCCACCCACAGATACATGCTCCATCCCCATCTGCATTTATAAATCTACCAGTAGTCTCAGACCTCTGCAGAATCTGATACTGAATCCTGTCATAATGCAAAAATGATGGCCAAGAGAGTCATCTGAAACTGATAGAACAAGCCTCAACTTCAGGGTTAATATTGGTTCCTGGAGAGAGAGGTCCTGTTTGACTGGAGGAGATTAAGTCCACCCAGAGATCTGTGTTGTCTGATATACCTCCAAAAATAAGATACAGGCCTGTCAACATGTTTATTGCTGTCAAACAGAACATTAACACTGGACAATATGTGAGGATAAATCCAAGAAAATGTTCACTTACAGTGCTTTTTAAAGTCTAAAGTCAAAAAGATTTCAACATTATCTGTCCGTGGCAACCACAGCATGACATTACTGACTGGACCAGCTCATCTGAAGGTATCCCAAAAACCAGGGGACAAGAATATACTGGATTCTACTGTAAATGACCAGTCACACCATTACGACCACTGACAGGTGAAGAACATCCATATCTTGTTCTAATCCAACGTTCTTCTGGGAAACCTTGAGTCCTGACATTCATGTGGATGTTTAACGTGTTCCACCACCTAAACACTGCAGGTCAACAACCCCCCCAACAGCAGGCCTTGATGCCATTTTCCACCCTCAGCAGGACAATGAACCCCGACACACCACAGAACCTGCTCAGGAGAACCCAGGAACACAACAGAGCTAAGCTGTTCTCCTAGGTTCCAAACTCCCCAGATCTTGTTCTTACTGAGCCTCTGTGGGATGGTCCAGGATCAACCTGGTCTGGGTAGGTCCCTCTAGAACCCACAGGACATCCCCAGAGGTTCTGGTTCCATGAAACACTGGGTCAGAGGAGTTTTAGCAGCATGAAGTATTGGACAGGTGGTCATGATGTTCTACCTGATGGGTGAGTACCATCGCTACAGAAAATATAGTTGCACTTTCCCAAACACATTCCTATCCTCCAGAGGACGAATCATCTCTGGCGGTTGTGAGCTTTCCTGGACTATACCAATATAAAGTTTAGGGCTTGATGTTCATACAGTTTGTTGAGCATGGAGCAAAAACCTGTCGCTCCACTACTGTGAGGGATGTACTTCTGGCCTGCTGTACCAGCAGCGTTAAAAAGGTACAGTACTACAGAATTTAAATAAACCTTCAACATAATGACCTTCATCTAAATATTCCAAAGCACTCTGCTTAAACTCTGTTGAGTGTTTTTTGAGGCACGATGACAGAATTTGTAACTAAACCAGGACTAGCCTCACACATTGCCTGATGTTTGATTTTTTTGAAGTGTCACAATGAATCTGTGTTGGTCTATGGTCTGACCTTAGGCCGTTGGTAAAAGGGCACGCTGCCTGGATGGAAGAGACTTCACTGAAACTACACAGACGTGATGCAACCAGGCTGTGCTTATAAGGTGGCACCGTCTAAAAATACACTCGCCAGCACCGCCTCCAGAGATGGTGGCAGCGTGTTCAGCCTGGCATGGCCCGACGTCTGGACCTGCTTGAGCTGATGGCATCTGACAACTGTACATGCTGCTGGTCATGCTAGTCGCCGTGGTAACCTGCTCTCATGTAGAGGGGAGGGGATGCCAGTCATTGCGTGTTCTCAGGGTTTGGTAGTTTTCAGGAATGATATGATAAAGTGGACTGTTCTGGAGTCTGTTCATTCAGAGAGATTTTTAATGTTTTTATGTGTTATAGCCAGATACAATCTGTTAACAAAGGTCACATTTTAAAGGGAGTTCATCAAAAAGCTGAAAAAAAATCTAAGCTGAGAGACGAATGAACGTAAAGCGGTTTGAAGCTGCAGTTCTGACAGGTAGAGGCCAGCTGACTGCCTTTGGTTTGACTGTGAAGAGTGCTTTTTATTCCTGTAGCTCACTTCATCTGCTGCTCTGGTGTTCAGACAGAAAATTATGAGAAATGAATATTTCAGCAACATTTTCCTTAGCAGTGGAAACTCAATGCAGAAACGACTGTTGGTCGATAGCAGTTGGCAACAAAGGGAGAAAGATGTGAGAAATTTACAGCAGTAAGTCAATAAATACCAGACATTACAGCTTCTCAGATTACTCATTCATGTAGATTGTTGACAACCACAGTAATGATTTTATCAGTAAAGGAGAACCTAGATTCATACTGTTTGTTCTGCTGCTTCTATTGGGAGTGGAACATTTTGACTTGACTTTATGGAACTCTTTAAAAATACAGGGTTGTAGGGTATAGGGGACTTCAAAAAGTCCTCGGCCTCACCAGAATGTGTCACAGGACAAAGTTTTTTACAGTTTAATTTAATTTTCAATTTAATTCAATTTTATTTATACAGCACCAATTACAGTCAAATTGTCTGAAGACGCTTTCCAGAACCCATATGAACCCCTAGAGCAGCCCTAAGGAGACAGTGGCAAGAAAACACATTTTAACAGGAAGAAAAACCTGGAACAGAACCCAGCTCTTTATGTGGGGGAAACATCTGCTGCTGGAAGGAGGTAGAGAGGAACAGAAGAGGTAGAGAGGTAGAGGGGGAGAGGAAGAGAGGTAGAGAGGGGTAGAGGTAAAGAGTAAGGATCGTGGGGCAACAATCTGAAGTCACATTCATCTGCTTCTCCATTGTCCTGGAGCAACACCAGCTCCAAGCTTCCCTTTCCTTGCAAAGAAATGATGGCAGATATGTGAGTTTTTGTGGACAGTGATGTCAGGCTGTATGACTTATATGTGATTTATACCTAAGTACGCCCTTGTATCCAGGCGATTCTGAGAGCCTTTGTACGTGCCCTCAAACGGTAGATATCAAATGGCTACTGTAAAAGTTTGCTTCTCTCAAATTGTGCTCTATCATTGTTTTAAAATATGCAGGAAAGCAGCACAAACGTAGCCTAGCCGCGCTAGACAACCCACGGCAATGAATTTAATTCTCTGCCAGGGTGGGTCTAGTTACCCTCCATAAGGCTCGAGGCTGGATTCTCCTAAAACTGGCCGGACCAATCACCATGAAGTGTAGAGTCAGAAGGCGGGCGTAACGAAGTGACGACAGAGGTGCGACGATTCTGACAGAAACAACCGGCGCACAATAAACAGTTATCTTTGGACTCGGCTTTGGCCACAGCCCTTAAAGATTTGAAGCTAAAATTCAACTTGAAAGATAAACAAAGGACGGCACTGAAGTGTTTCATTGAGAAGAAAGACGTATTTGGACTTATGCCGACGGGATATGGCAAATCCTTAATATACCAGTTGGCTCCGCTGGTTGGGAAGCTAATGGGACTTAGCCACAATCCGCCGGCGCTCCAGGAACTACGTCAGCCTATTTGTTGCGCTGATTGGTTGTATACCTACCCAATTGCTGCAGAGGGATTTGATAGACAACCTTTTAGCCCGCCTCCCTCCCTGTCGAGCGTTCCTAGACCCTTGTGCCGTCAGAAACATGGGTCTAGCTCGGCTAGGCTAGCACAAACGGCCATGGGGAGAGTAAATGTAAGGCAGCTGTACGGTGGACTGATGATCTGTTGATGTGTTAGGGTTAAGGATAAGTAGTATTTTCTAACTTGGAGTAAACACAAATTAGAGCTGAAGCTATTTTAAATGTCATTTGATTGTCAGACAAATTAGAATTTTGATCAGACGATGACACTAAACTAAAAATGATGTGTCACCAAAACTGTTCACCCTCAAAATGTCTTCATCAAATTCCTCAATCATCCAGATCCCACTAAAACACAGAGACCAGCCTGCTGGTGGCCTGAGCAGATGAGTAGAGCGGTTCATCTCTGTTGGCCGAGGATGTCTTTGGAAAAGTCTTCAACAAAGAAGAATGTGTGTAGAAATAATTCAATTTGAGTCAAAGGGAAGAAAAACTGTTTATAGACACATAAAAGAAGACTTTTAATCTGCACTATAGGGTGACTCTTCTAATCAATACACAATTTAGTGCTTTGTCAAACAGAAGTAGTATCCATTCTACATGTTCATGTGTGCATACTCGTGTAGACGGCCGGCTGGTTCTGGTATTTGCCCGTCAGATGATTCCTCTGCCAGTTTCCATTAGTTCAGGCCTCCAGCGTTGCCACTGGATGCTGGTGAAGATAAAGCAGGAGACAGCACAGGTGTCCTACGCTGCCTTGACTGAACAAGAAGTTACTGCAATCTTATGCTTCACTGCCTCGACCTCTCCTGGAGCAATATCCAACAGATTGCACTGCAGGCGCACACACTCTTATAGTAACACACACATCCAGCTGAGCATGCATACACACTAACTCCCTGCATGGCCGCAGAGCACCAGGGAAAGAAAAAAGGCCTCTGGAGGTTTTCTCTCACTGCGGGATCACAAGCAGAAGGCCAGAACTCCTTTCTGCTGTCGGGTCGAGGCTAAGCTAACGTGCACAGAGCGTTGAGCTGTTCATTCTGTGTGGTTGTTTGGTGGTATCGGTGTAGGTGCTGCCCAAAATAACACTCACAGTCAATGCAAATGTGGACGGCAAAAGGAAAACCATCGGTGTGATGTCTTAGAGTCAACAGAAATAATTGGTGCAAAATATATTACAAATATGCAGACCAAAGGAATAAAGCAAATGCTAAGCTAATTCAGAATATCTACAATATTCTATATCATGACAAACACAAGACAGATTAAATTATCTTCGTCTCCAGATGGCTGCACCATGCAGAGCCTTGCATTATGAAATCTGTTGCTCACACATTAATGTAAGTGCAGACTGTTCCTATTTGCATATTTGCATTAGTACTTGTTCACCTCAGTTAAACAGCAGATGGAGGCACCACATGTGCACGACATTATGTGTATTGGCTGTCTCATGTAAATTTGCTTTTACACTTTTAAATTTCATGCCAGGTTCCCTAAATAGTGTACAACACAAACAACAGTGTGCACAGTTAATATGAAGAACATTAGGAGGAAAGGAAGTAGAAAAGAAGAACATGGAAGCTGCACAGCTTTCATATCGTAGATGACAGGAAGTTGTTGTTGTTGAGCCAGTTTGATTTAAGTTTGAGAACTAACGGGACCAACCTGGACCAAGTCTGCTTTAAAATCTAATTGCAGTGATGAAGGATTCTATATATTTGCTCAACCAGTTATCCCTCTGTAAAAGTTTATGACAGAGGTGTCAAACTCATCTTAGTTCAGGTTTCACATTCAGTCCAGTCTGATCTCCAGTGAACCGAACCAGTAAAACCACAGCATGATAACCTATAAACAACTCCTAATGGTTCTTTGTTTTAGTGTAAAAAAGTACATTCTGAAAATGTTCACATTTAGGAAATTATCTTTCTACTAAACATCATGAACAACCTGAGATTTATTAAGAAAAATAAATTTCTTCTACATTCATCCTCAGTTTATCATTTCCACATTACAACTTCCAGATCACAGAGTGTCTACAAAGGAACACATTTATTCATCCGGAACTGAACCAGAGAGGATTTACTGGAGGATCAGAACAACTTGTCAAAATCTAGAAATGATTTCAAATTTACATTCATTTCCTCATCTGTGCAGTAATCCTGACACCACACAAACCAAAGTGGGAACTAGAAAGAGAGAAGGTTCAGTTGTCCCCCTGCCCTATAAATGTATTAAATTGATACATAAAAAAATACATAAAAGTTGTGACAGTGCAGTAGACAGATTTAAAACAGCAGTGACTTTCATTGAAAAACTGCACTTAAAGTCTTCTCTGTAATTTTTAACGTTTGCAAAGTAATCCAGTGGGCCGGATTGGACCCTCTGGAGGGCCGCTTTGATCCACGGACCACATGTTTGACACCTTTGGTTCATGATAATAATGACTGGAACTCGAACCACTGACTACTCAACTAGTACTCCAAATGATGCTAATACTAGGAGTCCTATACGTCTTGTCTTCAAGCTAATGCTAACGTGACGGTTATCTTATGTCACATAATTAGCACTAAATATAAAGTAGAGATGTGGCTGATGGAAATTCTAATGCTTTTACATGTGTGTTTGACCACTTGCCATTACAGGGGGGTGTTGACTTATATCAAAGTCCCGTTCCCACAGATTAATGTAAGTCGATTTTCACCGTAAGTCAGAACTCTGGTGAAAACATAAACAAAGCTGTTCCATGCATCATGATATCCATCAGTCCTTCATAAAGTCATGAATACCAACGACTTTCATGTATGAATCATTTTACTAGAAGATAACAGAATGTTGTAACAGACTGATATTGTTGTTGATGTTGAGGTTTCAGTGTTTATTGTTCAGTTCCAGATTTACCTAATGTCAGTGAATGCACCATGTTTAGCTAGCTCACCTCTGATTGGCTGAGAGTCAGCAGTAGAGAGAGCTGGGAACGGCGGCTAATTCTGGAGCTAAGTTATGAGTTTTTCTGGTTATTCTGGAGCTAAGTTATGGGTTTTTCTAGTTATTCTGGAGCTAAGTTATGGGGTTTTCTAGTTATTCTGGAGCTAAGTTATGGGTTTTTCTAGTTATTCTGGAGCTAAGTTATGGGTTTTTTCTAGTTATTCTGGAGCTAAGTTATGGGATTTTCTAGTTATTCTGGAGCTAAGTTATGGGTTTTTCTAGTTATTCTGGAGCTAAGTTATGGGTTTTTCTAGTTATTCTGGAGCTAAGTTATGGGTTTTTTCTAGTTATTCTGGAGCTAAGTTATGGGTTTTTCTAGTTATTCTGGAGCTAAGTTATGGGGTTTTCTAGTTATTCTGGAGCTAAGTTATGGGTTTTTCTAGTTATTCTGGAGCTAAGTTATGGATTTTTTCTAGTTATTCTGGAGCTAAGTTATGGGATTTTCTAGTTATTCTGGAGCTAAGTTATGGGTTTTTCTAGTTCTTCTGGAGCTAAGTTATGGGTTTTTCTAGTTCTTCTGGAGCTAAGTTATGGGGTTTTTCTAGTTATTCTGGAGCTAAGTTATGGGTTTTTCTAGTTCTTCTGGAGCTAAGTTATGGGGTTTTTCTAGTCATTCTGGAGCTAAGTTATGGGGTTTTCTAGTTATTCTGGAGCTAAGTTATGGGTTTTTCTAGTTCTTCTGGAGCTAAGTTATGGGGTTTTTCTAGTCCTTCTGGAGCTAAGTTATGGGGTTTTTCTAGTTATTCTGGAGCTAAGTTATGGGGTTTTTCTAGTTATTCTGGAGATAAGTTATGGGGTTTTTCTAGTTATTCTGGTGCTAAGTCATGGGGTTTTTCTAGTTCTTCTGGAGCTAAGTTATGGGGTTTTTCTAGTTATTCTGGAGCTAAGTTATGGGGTTTTTCTAGTCCTTCTGGAGCTAAGTTATGGGGTTTTCTAGTTATTCTGGAGCTAAGTTATGGGTTTTTCTAGTTATTCTGGAGCTAAGTTATGGGGTTTTTCTAGTCATTCTGGAGTTCAGTTATGGGTTTTTTCTACTTATTCTGGAGCTAAGTTATGGGTTTTTTCTACTTATTCTGGAGCTAAGTTATGGGTTTTTTCTAGTTATTCTGGAGCTAAGTTATGGGGTTTTTCTAGTCCTTCTGGAGCTAAGTTATGGGGTTTTTCTAGTCCTTCTGGAGCTAAGTTATGGGGTTTTCTAGTTATTCTGGAGCTAAGTTATGGGTTTTTCTAGTTATTCTGGAGCTAAGTTATGGGGTTTTTCTAGTCATTCTGGAGTTCAGTTATGGGTTTTTTCTACTTATTCTGGAGCTAAGTTATGGGTTTTTTCTACTTATTCTGGAGCTAAGTTATGGGGTTTTTCTAGTTCTTCTGGAGCTAAGTTATGGGGTTTTTCTAGTTCTTCTGGAGCTAAGTTATGGGGTTTTTCTAGTCATTCTGGAGCTAAGTTATGGGGTTTTCTAGTTATTCTGGAGCTAAGTTATGGGGTTTTTCTGGTTCTTCTGGAGCTAAGTTATGGGGTTTTTCTAGTTCTTCTGGAGCTAAGTTATGGGGTTTTTCTAGTCCTTCTGGAGCTAAGTTATGGGTTTTTCTAGTTCTTCTGGAGCTAAGTTATGGGGTTTTTCTAGTCCTTCTGGAGCTAAGTTATGGGGTTTTTCTAGTTCTTCTGGAGCTAAGTTATGGGGTTTTTCTAGTTATTCTGGAGCTAAGTTATGGGGTTTTTCTAGTTATTCTGGAGATAAGTTATGGGGTTTTTCTAGTTATTCTGGTGCTAAGTTATGGGGTTTTTCTAGTTCTTCTGGAGCTAAGTTATGGGGTTTTTCTAGTCCTTCTGGAGCTAAGTTATGGGGTTTTTCTAGTCCTTCTGGAGCTAAGTTATGGGGTTTTCTAGTTATTCTGGAGCTAAGTTATGGGTTTTTCTAGTTATTCTGGAGCTAAGTTATGGGGTTTTTCTAGTCATTCTGGAGTTCAGTTATGGGTTTTTTCTACTTATTCTGGAGCTAAGTTATGGGTTTTTTCTACTTATTCTGGAGCTAAGTTATGGGGTTTTTCTAGTTCTTCTGGAGCTAAGTTATAGGGTTTTTCTAGTCCTTCTGGAGCTAAGTTATGGGGTTTTTCTAGTTCTTCTGGAGCTAAGTTATGGGGTTTTTCTAGTTATTCTGGAGCTAAGTTATGGGGTTTTTCTAGTCATTCTGGAGTTAAGTTATGGGTTTTTTCTACTTATTCTGGAGCTAAGTTATGGGTTTTTTCTACTTATTCTGGAGCTAAGTTATGGGGTTTTTCTAGTTCTTCTGGAGCTAAGTTATGGGGTTTTTCTAGTCCTTCTGGAGCTAAGTTATGGGGTTTTTCTAGTTCTTCTGGAGATAAGTTATGGGGTTTTTCTAGTTGTTCTGGAGCTAAGTTATGGGGTTTTTCTAGTTATTCTGGAGCTAAGTTATGGGGTTTTTCTAGTCCTTCTGGAGCTAAGTTATGGGTTTTTCTAGTTCTTCTGGAGCTAAGTTATGGGGTTTTTCTAGTTATTCTGGAGCTAAGTTATGGGGTTTTTCTAGTTATTCTGGAGATAAGTTATGGGGTTTTTCTAGTTATTCTGGTGCTAAGTTATGGGGTTTTTCTAGTTCTTCTGGAGCTAAGTTATGGGGTTTTTCTAGTCCTTCTGGAGCTAAGTTATGGGGTTTTTCTAGTCCTTCTGGAGCTAAGTTATGGGGTTTTCTAGTTATTCTGGAGCTAAGTTATGGGTTTTTCTAGTTATTCTGGAGCTAAGTTATGGGGTTTTTCTAGTCATTCTGGAGTTCAGTTATGGGTTTTTTCTACTTATTCTGGAGCTAAGTTATGGGTTTTTTCTACTTATTCTGGAGCTAAGTTATGGGGTTTTTCTAGTTCTTCTGGAGCTAAGTTATGGGGTTTTTCTAGTCCTTCTGGAGCTAAGTTATGGGGTTTTTCTAGTTCTTCTGGAGCTAAGTTATGGGGTTTTTCTAGTTATTCTGGAGCTAAGTTATGGGGTTTTTCTAGTCATTCTGGAGTTAAGTTATGGGTTTTTTCTACTTATTCTGGAGCTAAGTTATGGGTTTTTTCTACTTATTCTGGAGCTAAGTTATGGGGTTTTTCTAGTTCTTCTGGAGCTAAGTTATGGGGTTTTTCTAGTCCTTCTGGAGCTAAGTTATGGGTTTTTCTAGTTCTTCTGGAGCTAAGTTATGGGGTTTTTCTAGTCCTTCTGGAGCTAAGTTATGGGGTTTTTCTAGTTCTTTTGGAGCTAAGTTATGGGGTTTTTCTAGTTCTTCTGGAGCTAAGTTGTGGGGTTTTTCTAGTTATTCTGGAGCTAAGTTATGGGGTTTTTCTAGTTATTCTGGTGCTAAGTTATGGGGTTTTTCTAGTTCTTCTGGAGCTAAGTTATGGGGTTTTTCTAGTCCTTCTGGAGCTAAGTTATGGGTTTTCTAGTTATTCTGGAGCTAAGTTATGGGTTTTTCTAGTTATTCTGGAGCTAAGTTATGGGGTTTTTCTAGTCATTCTGGAGTTCAGTTATGGGTTTTTTCTACTTATTCTGGAGCTAAGTTATGGGTTTTTTCTAGTTATTCTGGAGCTAAGTTATGGGTTTTTCTAGTTATTCTGGAGCTAAGTTATGGGGTTTTTCTAGTCCTTCTGGAGCTAAGTTATGGGGTTTTCTAGTTATTCTGGAGCTAAGTTATGGGTTTTTCTAGTTATTCTGGAGCTAAGTTATGGGGTTTTTCTAGTCATTCTGGAGTTCAGTTATGGGTTTTTTCTACTTATTCTGGAGCTAAGTTATGGGTTTTTTCTACTTATTCTGGAGCTAAGTTATGGGGTTTTTCTAGTTCTTCTGGAGCTAAGTTATGGGGTTTTTCTAGTCCTTCTGGAGCTAAGTTATGGGGTTTTTCTAGTTCTTCTGGAGCTAAGTTATGGGGTTTTTCTAGTTATTCTGGAGCTAAGTTATGGGGTTTTTCTAGTCATTCTGGAGTTAAGTTATGGGTTTTTTCTACTTATTCTGGAGCTAAGTTATGGGTTTTTTCTACTTATTCTGGAGCTAAGTTATGGGGTTTTTCTAGTTCTTCTGGAGCTAAGTTATGGGGTTTTTCTAGTTCTTCTGGAGCTAAGTTATGGGGTTTTTCTAGTCATTCTGGAGCTAAGTTATGGGGTTTTCTAGTTATTCTGGAGCTAAGTTATGGGGTTTTTCTGGTTCTTCTGGAGCTAAGTTATGGGGTTTTTCTAGTTCTTCTGGAGCTAAGTTATGGGGTTTTTCTAGTCCTTCTGGAGCTAAGTTATGGGTTTTTCTAGTTCTTCTGGAGCTAAGTTATGGGGTTTTTCTAGTCCTTCTGGAGCTAAGTTATGGGGTTTTTCTAGTCATTCTGGAGCTAAGTTATGGGGTTTTTCTAGTCCTTCTGGAGCTAAGTTATGGGGTTTTCTAGTTATTCTGGAGCTAAGTTATGGGTTTTTCTAGTTATTCTGGAGCTAAGTTATGGGGTTTTTCTAGTCATTCTGGAGTTCAGTTATGGGTTTTTTCTACTTATTCTGGAGCTAAGTTATGGGTTTTTTCTACTTATTCTGGAGCTAAGTTATGGGGTTTTTCTAGTTCTTCTGGAGCTAAGTTATGGGGTTTTTCTAGTCCTTCTGGAGCTAAGTTATGGGGTTTTTCTAGTTCTTCTGGAGCTAAGTTATGGGGTTTTTCTAGTTATTCTGGAGCTAAGTTATGGGGTTTTTCTAGTCATTCTGGAGTTAAGTTATGGGTTTTTTCTACTTATTCTGGAGCTAAGTTATGGGTTTTTTCTACTTATTCTGGAGCTAAGTTATGGGGTTTTTCTAGTTCTTCTGGAGCTAAGTTATGGGGTTTTTCTAGTCCTTCTGGAGCTAAGTTATGGGGTTTTTCTAGTTCTTCTGGAGATAAGTTATGGGGTTTTTCTAGTTGTTCTGGAGCTAAGTTATGGGGTTTTTCTAGTTATTCTGGAGCTAAGTTATGGGGTTTTTCTAGTCCTTCTGGAGCTAAGTTATGGGTTTTCTAGTTCTTCTGGAGCTAAGTTATGGGGTTTTTCTAGTTATTCTGGAGCTAAGTTATGGGGTTTTTCTAGTTATTCTGGAGATAAGTTATGGGGTTTTTCTAGTTATTCTGGTGCTAAGTTATGGGGTTTTTCTAGTCCTTCTGGAACTAAGTTATGGGGTTTTTCTAGTTCTTCTGGAGCTAAGTTATGGGGTTTTTCTAGTTCTTCTGGAGCTAAGTTGTGGGGTTTTTCTAGTTATTCTGGAGCTAAGTTATGGGGTTTTTCTAGTTATTCTGGTGCTAAGTTATGGGGTTTTTCTAGTTCTTCTGGAGCTAAGTTATGGGGTTTTTCTAGTCCTTCTGGAGCTAAGTTATGGGGTTTTCTAGTTATTCTGGAGCTAAGTTATGGGTTTTTCTAGTTATTCTGGAGCTAAGTTATGGGGTTTTTCTAGTCCTTCTGGAGCTAAGTTATGGGGTTTTCTAGTTATTCTGGAGCTAAGTTATGGGTTTTTCTAGTTATTCTGGAGCTAAGTTATGGGGTTTTTCTAGTCATTCTGGAGTTCAGTTATGGGTTTTTTCTACTTATTCTGGAGCTAAGTTATGGGTTTTTTCTAGTTATTCTGGAGCTAAGTTATGGGGTTTTTCTAGTCCTTCTGGAGCTAAGTTATGGGGTTTTTCTAGTTCTTCTGGAGATAAGTTATGGGGTTTTTCTAGTTGTTCTGGAGCTAAGTTATGGGGTTTTTCTAGTTATTCTGGAGCTAAGTTATGGGGTTTTTCTAGTCCTTCTGGAGCTAAGTTATGGGTTTTTCTAGTTCTTCTGGAGCTAAGTTATGGGGTTTTTCTAGTTATTCTGGAGCTAAGTTATGGGGTTTTTCTAGTTATTCTGGAGCTAAGTTATGGGGTTTTTCTAGTCATTCTGGAGTTAAGTTATGGGTTTTTTCTACTTATTCTGGAGCTACGTTATGGGGTTTATTATTTCGCCATGAGCTGAAATTTTATGGATTGCCCGTTCAGCCTGAATGCCTTTTAGCTGTCTTGCCAGTTAACTGTCTGCTTTGTCTGCGAGCTCAAATTGCTTTTGTTTAAGCTTACTGATATAGTTGCGAACCTGATTACCAAGAATGCAGCTATACTCATATTTTAAATCTAAAATGTTTTTTTAAGACATCATCTAATTTTGTGATATGAAATGATTCCTCCAGTAGAGGGAGTTGAGCCTGGATTTCAGACATGCGCTTCTGTTTAACCTTTTCAGTAAAAGACTGGTAAGAGATGATATTGCCCCTGATTGCAGCTTTAAATGACTCCCACAGTGTGGAGTCAGATACCTCACCATTATCATTGACGCTTAGAAAATCTGTGATTTTATTTGAAATATTTTCACAAAAGGATTTATCTGAATTTAATGCCGGATTGTACACTGCTCAAAAAAATTAAAGGAACACTTTGAAAACACATCATATTTCAATACGGGGAAAAAACAAACTGGATCTTAGCATTGATATGGACTGGATAATGTGTTAGGGATGAAAAGTGACACATTGTTTGATGGAAATGAAAATGATCAACCCCCCAGGAGGGCTAAATTCAAGACACCCCAAAATCAAAGTGAAAAACTGATGTGGCAGGCTGGTCCATCTTTCTGAAATTCCTTGGCAGCAGCTCAAAATGGTATTCAGTAGTTTGTACGGCCTCCATGTGCTTGTATGCACGACTGACGATGCCGGGACAAGCTCTGAATGAGACGATGGATGATGTCCTGGGGTATCTCCTCCCAGAACTGGACCAGGGCATCACTGAGCTCCTGGACAGTCTGAGGAGCAACCTGATGGTGTTGGATGGAACAAAACATAATGTTCCAAAGGTGTTCTATTGGATTCAGGTCAGGTGAGTGTTGGGGCCAGTCAATGGTGTCAATTCCTTCATCCTCCAGGAAGTGCCTACATCCTCTTGCCACATGAGGCCAGGCATTGTTGTGCACCAGAAGGAACCCCAGAGTGTTCCCAAGAAGTATTAGTAGCCTGCACTAGAAATAAAGTAGCCTGCACCACCTTTGTGTAATGGCGGTGTGTGCAGTGCGACGGAGTGTGCCGAAGGCGCGCAAAATCTAGGAGGGTTTGAGGGCATGCCCCCCCAAGAAAATTTTGATTTTTTTAGTGCATTTTATTTGTGTAATTTAACATTTTTCTAGCACTTGGTTTTGTCATGTGATTTGTGCATTTAAGTTCATTTCATCAAAATGTGAGTTTTTAGTAGGGGTGTGCATTGGTCCTGCCCTCACGATTCAATTCGATTCGATTCGGCAAGGTCACGATTCGATTCGATTCGATTCTACGATGCATTGCGATGCATCTAAATTTTATATTACCGCAAACAACATGGTTCATTTTTTATCAGTCATGAGTAAATACAAGTAGTCAGATATATTTAACAACAAAATTTATTAATAAACTGGCTACTATTTGTGTATAATTACCACTTCTTCAGGCAGTTAAATCAGCTGCAAGCAGCAAAACATCAATTTGTAATAAAATGAATTATAAATTGTAAACCAAAAATAAAAGGTGTAGGCCTAGTCTACTGCCATTTCCCACCCAAAACTTTTCTCCTTTAAGGAAAGGAAGCCTCTACAGAGGACCTAGGAACAATATTATTCTTCTCTGCAGTGCATTATTACTGTGAAACTTATTTTCAAGAAGTGTAAGTAAATTCTCTCTCTCAAAAAAAAGAAACAGAAAAACAGCAGCTGCTTAGTGCCTTTAAGACAAGGACAATATACCTGAGAATCAGTTACATCAGCTGCATACACCAAAATATCAATTTGTGCAAATAAAATAAATTGTATACCAAAAACAAAACGTGTAGGCCGAGCCTACTACTTTTTTTTTTCCTTTACAAACGTCTTAGTCTGGGTTCACCATCAATCTGTTTCAGAGTGAGGAAATATACAGTTTGACCTAAGCCTACATAACTTCTCACTGTTCAGCATTTTGGAATTTCAAGGTTGCCGTGTAAGAACACAAGCTGATCAACATGCTCTGGGTCGAGAGTGCTTCTTTTTGCCGTGACAATATCTCCTGTGGTGGAGAACACTCTCTCTGCAGGCACGCTTGTCCCTGGGATGCTCAAGTATTTTTTTGCCAACCTTGAGAGGATAGGAAATGAGCCTGCATGGCGATGCCACCAGTCCAAGGGGTCCTCCTTGAGAGCCACAGATGAAGACTTACAGTACAAGTCCATTTCCTCCTCCGCCTTTGCATAGGGGGTCTTGACCTGTATTGCAGGTTCACGGTTGCCACTGAATGAATCTCCCAGCAAACTTTCAAGCAGTGATGCGGTGGTCCTCCTTTTCTTGGGAGCAGAGGGGCCTGCTGACACATCATCATCCACAGACAGCAACTCTTCCTGGGTCCCTGAACTTCCTGTTCCTCCAGGGGCTGATTCTGACCCACGTCCTCTTCTTCTGTCCTCCACCTCCTATTTTGGAAAAAAGAAATAAGAGCAAAAGAACAGCAGCAGTTAGCATTTTCTCATCCAATGCTTCAGCTCACATCACAACAAATTTTCTTCTTATTTTTCCTCAGTCTTAAATATTTTACTGACTATGTCGCTGTTTAACATAAAATTACATTATTATAATTGGAAGTTATTATATTATATACGTTTTACAAACAGAAATTATTAATTTAATTAATTTCAAATTAATTACCTCCAAGGATGCAGCCTCTGAAGTGACTGCTGCGTAGACATCCAGTCTCTCCTCCTCTGGCAGGAAAGGAAGCAACTTAAAGCGAGGATCCAGAGCAGAGGATCTAAGAAGAATCTTCTTCTCTGCATCAGTGCTGTACCTCTTAAGGAGATCTGTTCTGACGGCAGTCTTCACATCACGGATCACTGGTGGGTCTCCAATAGTGTCTGCCATGCGCTGGAGGATTTGGGCGTGAAGTGGGGCAATGAGGCTGACTGTTGGATTGCGTGCCTGTTCCATCAACTGAGTGGCCTCTTTCATTGGTTTCAAGATCTTCACTGCTTCCTCTGCATTAGCCAGATCTGTTCTGCTGAAAGTGACAATGTCATCCTCATCCACATCCAAGGCAGGTGACAGCAGGGTGGCATGCACTGCAGCTTGTAGTTGCAAGAACCTCTCGATCATGTCATGTGCACTGTTCCACCTTGTGCTGACATCAGTTATCAGTTTGAGTGGAGTTTTCAGTTTGAGAACAACTTTCTGGTTTTCTTCAAATAGGTGCAGAGCCTTTGTGCTGCGATGGAAGTATGCTGAGATACGTCGGACTCTTCCCAGAAGCCTGGCTACCGTTGGTAGTTTAAGCGCCCGCTGTGCAGCGAGGTTCAACGTATGCGCAAAGCACTTGACATGGGGGAACTTTCCAATTTCAGCAGCACATAACATATTGGCGGCATTGTCCGTCACCAGCACAACACCTTTCCCTGCTAGCTGCCATTCTTCCACAGCATCCAACAATAGCTTCGCCATATGAGCTCCAGTGTGGCTCTCATAGACTGATCTCGTCTGCAGCACATATCCTACAATCTGCCAATCTTCACTAATACAATGTGCAGTTATAGTTACATAGGACTCTGTCGCGACTGAAGTCCAGGCATCACTTGTAATGGCTACATGACTAGCTTTGCTCAATGATTCCATTACCTTTGCTTTGGTTTCTTTGTACAGTGTGGGAACTACAGTATCAGTGAACGTAGCTCTTGTTGGCAGAGTGTACCGGGGCTCCAGCGTTTTAATCATATGGCGAAACCCTTTACATTCTACGACTGAATAGGGTCGTAGATCTTTCGCTATGAAACACCCCACTGCTCGCGTGATCCTCTTTGCTCTCTCTGATGTGGGAGACAACACTGACGTGAGCGACTCGTATATTTTTAGCTGGGATGGCTCAACTGTTTTTGCTTTTGAATTCAACTCGGGATGCCAACGATCAACGTGGTTCTTATAGTTCGTTGTATTACCGACATGTTCAATTTTAGCGTGGCATGTTTTACACACCGCGTGAGTCTTGTCCAGTTTCCCATCAACTTCGTAGAATCCGAAATGTTGCCAGATGTCCGCTTTAAAAGTTTGGGGTGCGTCTTTTAGCACCCGGTTTTCTACCAACTCCTCCTGAGCCATCTCTCGTGCTGGTGTTGTGTTGCTATTTTTAGCACTGCTGCGGGACGCGGCTGCTTGTAGCTGTAGCACAACGTACTGCGCATGTCATTGTAACGTTGCTCTGGAAATGCCCCCAGAAGTAACTGAAAGTTTACAACTTTATTAACATGGAAGGGCAGAAAAAAAACAATGACACAGACAATCGATTATGTGACGTTGCCGCATCGATGCCGCATTGGGTAAGCCCCGCTTCGCGATGCATCGTCGAATCGATTATCATTGGCGGGCCGAGTTTTTAGTACACAATTTTCATGCAAACTGCACTTTCACCAGTAGTATGTGTGTCTGGTCTCTTAGTAAACCTCTGTAGTATGCTGTAACATAACTGCATGTTTAGCATAGATGTTGTGCATCTTTCTGTATGTTTGGTTATGGGAAAATATTAATTAGCATAATTTAATGACTACGTGTGAGACCTTAACTACGGGATCATAGACTTATGGGAACCGAGGCACTCCAGGCAGCTCTGGGAATGAAACAAACTAACATCAATATATGGTAAGTAAATCATGTTTTGTTCATTCACTCAGACTGCTGGGGGCTGAGTGACTGCTAGCTCTGAAAACAAAAAGTCATTGATTATTATACAGCAGATCAGAACATAAATTAAAAAGTCAAAATGCCCAGAATATTTTTCTAAGTCCAGAAGTGAAAAAAATTGGCCAGGACTTCCCTTGTATTTTATCATTTCACTCATCTTACAAAATATTTACAATCATTTAGAGCATTAATGAAAAAGGCTAAATTAGATCTATATGGGTAGCACCCAGAATATTTTCTAAGTCCAGACATGAAAAAAAAAATAGGGCAGCATTTCTCCTGTATTCTGTCATTTCATTCATTCATAAAAAGTAATTGAACAAATCTATGAAATCTAAGAAATGTTTACATTCATGGGATTTCTTTCAGTAAATGTTAGTAATGTCAAATCATAGTTTGCAAGCAAAAAAAGTGGTAAATACCTGTTATCTGTTTTTGTTTTTTAGGAATTTGCGATGTTGCAATCGCGCGAAATCAACCAATCTCCGCGAGTTTTGCAATTCTGTCCAAACACCGCAACTTTCCCGCAATTTTGGCCCGCCTCCCGTGAGTTCCACCAATCATAGCAGCTCCCAGCGCAAACGTAATGCACGTATGTCACCGAATTCACTTCCTGTTTATGGTTTGAAGATGCAGACATGTGCGATACCATAGACATTTATAAAGAGTAGACGCCGCATCGACCGTTACTGCCTATTGGGGCTGACGAGCGGTGGGGCCGCCATCTTGGTCCGGTCAGCCGCTCCACTCGGCGCTGTTTGACAGCGCATTTAATCCATCTTAACTCTGAATATTAAACTGATAATGAGAAGCAGATAATAGCAGTAAAGTCAATTATTTTAATAATTTGAAGAGACAATATATGATTACACTATATATATATAAACAAAATACTGACTAATGAACACATATTTTTATATAAAACAATAGAAGTTATATATCAGAGAAAATGAATATATATAAATCATAGATGGAGTATCAACATCATTCACATATATACATATATATATATATATATATATATATATATATATATAATAGATAGAAGTTATATATCAAAGAAAATCATACTACATATATAAATCATGTATGGAGTATCAATATAATCAATATATCAGAAAACATAATATATAAAAATCATATATACCGTAGACTATCAATATAATTCATACTTATATATTAAAAAATATATATCAGAAAATGATTATATATATATATATATATATATATATATATATGTACACACATAGAAGAAAGACACACAAGAAGCTCTTCTTCAACAGCTCTCAGTCTCTCTCTGTTTTTAGTTTTTATAGCAGTTAGGCTTGAAAAGCTCAGCTCACACAGATATGTTGTGGAAAATGGGAGCAATGTCAGAACAGCTTTATTGGCCAGAATGGGGAACTCCTTGGCAGCAGTCAACCAAAAACTGTCCAAAGGAAGATCAGCAAATCTTAGTTTTAAACCACGATCCTGTTTCAGTTCAGTTAGTTCCTCCTGCTCTAAAGTCATGTCCTTTCCAACAACTAACGCTGAGCTGTATGGGTCCCTAACCCAGTCAAAGCATTCACTGGAAGCTGAAGAGAAATAAAATGACAACTTCTCCTCAAGAGTTTTCAAATGTTTACCTATTACCTCACACAGTGCAGCAGTGGGACTTTGCTGTTTGTCTGTGAGTGGGAACATCTCCAGGTTGGCACGTTGCACATGTTGTTGCCAGAGGTGCACCTTTAAACGGAATCCATTTACTTTATCTGTGCTTGTAAGCAGGTTTTCATTTCGGCCCTGCATCCTTGTGTTCAGTTCATTCAGATGATGAAATATATCAACCAGGTATGCCAGCTTTGCGCACCACTCATCACTTGCAAACAGATTTGAGTAATCAGACCTCTCATTTGTCAGAAATATTTTAAGTTCCTCTTGCAGCTCATACACACGGGTCAGCACCTTACCGCGCGACAATCATCGGACCTCCGTATGGGTCAATAGGCTTTATGCTCCGCTCCCATTTCCTCACACAGGGAAGCGAATATACGGCTTTTCAGAGGTCGTGTCTTTACAAAGTTCACTATGCACACTACATTGTCCAACACAGGAACCAGTTCGGCTGGTAAAGTCTTAGCAGCGAGGGCCTCACGGTGCAAAAAACAGTGTGTAACAATCAGATCTGGGTTTCTTTCCTTCACTCTGCTCACAAAGCCTTTGGTGCGCCCAACCATGGCTGCAGCTCCATCAGTGCAAACACTTGTGCAGTTTTTCCACGTAAGTCCTCCCTGCTCAAGATATTCCGATGTGACCCGAAAAATTTCCTCTCCAGTTGTTTTTTCTGGCAGTTCCTTGCAAAATAGGAAGTTTTCTCTAATGACATCTCCATCCACAAAACGCACATTGGCCAAGAGCTGAGTCCACTAATATCCGTAGACTTGTCAAGTTGCAACGCAGATTTCCTACTGATGCGTATCTTTTCCAAAACATGGCTTTCGATGTCTGTAGACATGTCATCAATACACCTTGTGTTATCAGAGAGCGGGACTTTAGCTATGTCTTTAACCGCATCAGGGCCGAGCATCTCGTTGACAATGGCTTTACAAGCAGGTAGTATTAATGTCTCTGCCACAGTGTGTGACTTTTTTGATTTAGCAACAAGTTCGGCAACTAGGTAACTAGCTTTGAGCGCTTTCTCATTTACCTTTGTGGTTTTTCTCATAAATGTTGCCTGTTTCTCTGTGTTTTCTCGCAGGCGAACAAAATAGTCTATCGGCTTGTTTTGAAGCGACGGGTGTTTCGTTTGGAGATGGCGTTTAAGCTTGCTTGGCACCATGGCACTGTTGGATAGCTTCTCGCCACACACCAGGCATAATGGAATAGGTGTCGTCTCATCCCCGGTGAAAGTAAATCCGAACGAAAGATAGCTTTCACTATATTGCCTTGAGCTCACCGTCTTTGCTTTCTTTTTCCCTCCACTCATACTAAGGCCTTCATCTGGGTCAGAATCTTGTCCAGGGCCCAGTTCGGACTTTACATTTGTCCTTTTTAAAAACTTCTCCATGGCTGTCACCACGACCTCTCACGTGCATCACTAATTCTCTTGGAGGAATGAGGCAATCAGCTACGTGTTGCCACATGGATGAATATGACATTACTCTGCCAGTCTTTGCAGCACGGACACTCAACAATGACATAATATTTGCAGAAAAGGATTAATAAATGTTAATTTAAAAAAAAGTGATATTGGATAATTTCTCACAGCACACCTGATGATCTCTCACGGTACACTAGTGTGCCGCGGCACAGTGGTTGAAAATCACTGGTCTAATGGATGTTGAAGCCTCTAGATATCCAGTAAGTTTAGAGATTTAATAAGATTATTTAGGACCGGCACAGACTTTAATGTGGGAGCGGTTACCAAAGAGGATCTATCAAGATGAGGATCAAGGAAACAAGTAAAGTCATCCCCAACAATAATATTACGGTTATTTTTGATCAGCCGCAATACGGAAAATTTTAAAAAAAAATCAGGGCTATCAAGATTAGGAGCATATATGTTTAAAAGGGCCAGTGGCATTGAATTTATGGTACCTGTTACAAGTACAAATCTCCCACATGGATCTGCCATCATAGATGCAAAAGGTATGGTTCTACTGATTAAGATGGCAACACCTCCTGGATTTGAAGAAAAGGTAGACTGATAGACTTGGGATATCCATGATGCCCTCAAACGTCTCTGTTCTGTGGGAAGAATGTGGGCTTCCTATATAAAAAAAAAGATGTCGGAAGACAAAAACTTTAAATGTGAAAATACTTTTCGTCTATTGAGAGCCCTTCCCAAACCTCTACAATTCCAAGATGTAAATGTGAGATGACTCAAACTCGACCCCGAGGAGTCGACCCGCATTCAAGAAGGCAAACTAAAAATGTATGAGGACCGATGCAACAAGTTATCATACTGGCAGGAGGACCAAAACAAAGTAAAGAAATACTTAAAAAACAGAAAATACATGATATAAAACCCCAAACTCTTTATGCCACAAAAAACAAGAACAAAGTGGCAAAACCCACTGATACTCGGGAGACTGCTGTGCAATAGCCACAACATTTGCATTACTGCAATCAAAAGAGCCGTGCAGTCCTCTAATGTAAGTCGAGTATCTAAATATAAAGCTACACATAGGAAGAATATCTTAATTTCAATGTGCCCTTCAGGAACAGTGAGGTAAATTTAAGTGCAATATGCAATAACGTCACATACTACTTCATCCGAAAATTCAGACTAAAATAACGTACGCTGCCAGTTATACCTGGTCAGGCAGGGAGTTGGCAAACCTCTCAGCATCCACCGGTGTGTTAAAGATTTTGACCTCATCCTTGTAGGTCACTTGAAGTTTGGCTGGATACCGTAGAGAGCATTTTGTACCAGCGTCGGTCAGCTTCTTCTTAACGTTGTTGAAGGCTTTACGCTGTGATGAGACCTCCGCCGGGTAGTCCGGGAAGATGAACACTTTGTTGCCGTGGTAGTGGAGTGGAGCCTGCTGCCTGCTGAGTCTGAGGATGTTGATTAAGTCACGATCGTTGTGGACTCTTGCAATGATCATCCGTGGGTGCTGAGTGTCAGAAGGCTTGGGTTTGGAGTTGCGGTAAGCATGGTTGATTTTAATGGGCTTAGCAAAGTTGTTCGGGCCAACCAGTTTGGGCAGAAGTCGTATCACAAACGCTGAGGCAGCCAGTGCCAGTTTTCCTTCATCCTTCTTAGGTCCCATAGTTGAAAAATAGCTGGTTATCACTTAAAAACAGTTCTGACAGTTGGTGGGCAAAATGACAATTAGTAAGTGTAGCGAAAAAAGGCAAAATTTAGAAGACCGCAACAGAGCCTCGTGAAAACAGGACTACTCCATTACTGTGCACGAGTGCCCCCCCCACCCCACCCCCCCCGATCAAGAAGTTTTGACCAAAGAAAGTAAGAAACAGAAAGCGTGAGTGGAAGTTAAAATGAGACTTTTGTAAAAATATAAAGCTCTGACTCTATCCAGGTGATTGTTCAGACTTGGACTCCACTGATTATACTGTTGGTGGCTCTTGATGATCAGTCCACACCTTTAGCTCTCTCCTTTTCTCTACAATCCTCTGAAGGCTGCAGTCGTCCCTGTTGTTTGTTCACCTCTTCCCACCAATCTTCTGAAACTTCTTCCTGTCAACTTTCCATTAACATGCTTCCATACAGCCTTTAGAGCAGAGACCTTCTGTGGCTACTGCCTGCAGAGGACTTCATGATCATCTTCTAGACAGCTTTGGAGTATCCCTCCTAATTGTGGTTTGCACTGAACTGTACAGGGAAACATGTAGTAGTTTACTGCAACTTAAAATATCCATCCATCCATCCATCCACCGCTTTATCCTCACTAGGGTCATGGGGGGTGCTGGAGTCTATCCCAGCTGACTCGGGTGAAGGCAGGGGACACCCTGGACAGGTCACCAGTCTGTCACAGGGCTACATATACAGACACACAATCACACTCACATTCACACCTACGGACAATTTAGAGTAACCAATTAACCTCAGCATGTTTTTGGACTGTGGGAGGAAGCCGGAGTACCCGGAGAAAACCCACGCATGCACAGGGAGAACATGTAAACTCCATGCAGAAAGATCCCAGGCCGGGATTTGAACCGGGGATCTTCTTGCTGCAAGGTGAAAGTGCTAACCACTAGGTCCACTGTGCAGCCCGCAACTTAAAATACAATATTCTAATGTTTAGATGAAATATTAGATGATATTATATGATGGATTTCTGAATTTCATGAGCCATAGGTATTTATTATCAAAATTAAAACAAAAAAAGCTGTAGAATGTTTCACTTTACATGTCTAAAATTTTACCTTTTTTCATTAAACTAAGAAAAAAAAGGAACTTTTTTCCAGACCTAATGTTTTGAGCTCCACCTGTAGTTGAATGAGTTTTACAGTTAGTTTCAGAGGGACTGCAAAGGGTCACACTCTCTAAAGGAGGTTAAAATGTGATGATGTGACTGTTTTCAATGACTTCACATATGTAACTCTGATATACAGAAAGTGATTTTTAGTTCCATTAAACGAGAGACTGAACAAAATGCAGTTCAGCTAAAAAGACAAAGAGCTGCAGTCTTAATTTTACAGGCTTATGGTCGTAATTCTGCTGTTCTAGTGTGTTCTATTTTTGCTTACACTAAAAGCTGGTGCCCTGATGCAGCATTTTTAGCCTCTTTTTCCTGGAAACAATGCTCTAAATGTTGTCTATACAGCGTGACATTTGAAAGAAGAGCAATAAAATATCAATTTACTCGTCAGCACTAATAAAGAAATGCACAGACTTTAGGACTAAAGCTGGATCAACAAAAAGCACCTCAAAGTGTCAGTAATAGTGTCCCAGAAACTGAAATGTCAATCCTTTGCTGTTTGGGGATGAAGCCTTTTCTCCACTTTGACTGTTTTTTGCAGCTCCACTGCTCCATTTCTCTTCTGAAAGTGCTTCCACATTTAAATGTCCTCTGTGCTTCTTAGCAAGAGGGATGCATGTGAAGACAGGAGCTCCATTATTCCCAGTGAAGGGCTGTGATTTAGCAAAACCTCCAGCAGAATGAAGCCCAGATGTGCAGCACATGTCTGAGGGAATGAACCACCTGAAGAGGGGAACTCAGAAAAGAAGTCAAACACTGGCGGTAAAAATAGAAAGAGGGAGCTGAGGATGTTGACTGGAGCTCCATGAGATCCCCTCACCACCTCTCAGGGCTGTGCTTCTCATCCCCCTGTTGAAGCCTCAATAAAGCTAGTTTTAATCACACATCCAGGATCCACAGTCACCGACTTTCAGCAGACCTTTCCCTGAGAGCAGGAGAGGATGAACGGCTGAAAAACGGGTTTAGGACTGGAACCAGTCCAGCTAGTTCAAGTCTAATCAGCTCAGAAAAGCTGGTCATAAAAAGTAGTTTAAAAGCAAATTCCAGATTCCAGCATCCGTTAGTCACTCCAGACACGAAGCTCTGCATCCTGCTCTCAGCACCAAGGAACTATCTGAAGGTGTTGGACCGCTAGAGAACGTCCAGCAGCATGGGAGGGCTGTGATGGATCCAAAAGAACAAGAGAGGAAACAGATCTAACATCAGAGGTTCAGTTGTTCTTTAGAGAGGCTAGGGACTGAATTTTAAAGGGTTCCAGTTTCTGTAATAAAGAAAATAGCTGTTTGGAGCCACATAGTGAGGTTCAGCATGAAATGATTCATTTCTGTGAATAAATCTCACGTCTTCCTTTGCCCTCATCATCGACATGAAGGACTCAGACAGTGCAGACTAATTTGGGTGAATATGTCAGCTTCGTGAGGCTGAATGGAAGTGCTGAGTGAGCATTCATCACAGCTGCACGTTCTGCTGAGCCGGTGTAACCGATCTGTGGGTCATCCACAGTTATGTTCCTCTGAAGGAGATAAGATGAGCAGGGGACGGGTTCACCTTGGAAAGACAAAGGGAAGGCTGCAGATGTTGGAGTAAGAGCCCTATGCAGGAACATGTTAGTATTTTTATCCTGAATCTCAGTTTTTGCTGTGAGTTGTGCTAATATGAGTGAACTGTACACATTTATCATAAACTGCTGTTCTCACAGACCAACACAGTTCTGTTCCTCTAACACACTTATTTATACCATCTGAAATAAGCGGGACTTTTAGGAGACGTACAGAATGCTTTGGGTTATTAATGTGTCGGTTAGCGTAGATGGGTTCATTTCAGTTTCAATCATTAAGTCGACAGAGTTTACCAACATGAGCTTCCTCTGTTGACCAGTAGCAGATCGTACCATCCAGTCTTCTTTTCCTTTTGGCTTTTCCCTTCAGGGGTCGCCACAGTGAATCAATTGCCTCCATCTAACCCTGTCTGCTGCATCCTCTTCTCTCACACCAACTACCTTCATGTCCTCTTTAACCACATCCATAAACCTCCTCTTTGGTCTTCCTCTAGGCCTCCTGCCTGGCAGTGGGAAACTCAGCATCCTTCTACCAATATATTCACTCTCTCTCCTCTGGACATGTCTGAACCATCTCAGTCTGGCCTCTCTGACTTTATCTCCAAAGCCTCTAGCATGTGCTGTCCCTCTGATGTCCTCATTCCTGATCCTATCCATCCTGGTCACTCCCAAAGAGAACCTCAGCATCTTCAGTTCTGCTACCTCCAGCTCTGCCTCCTGTCTTTTCCTCAGGGACACTGTCTCCAGACCAAACAACATGGCTGGTCTCACCACAGTTTTGTAAACCTTTCCTTTCATTTTAGCTGAAACTCTTCTATCACACATCACACCTGACACTTTTCTCCAGCCGTTCCAGCCTGCCTGTACACGCTTCTACACCTCTAACAGACCGTACCATTCAGTACCGTCTTTAAAAGCCTGTTTGGACCATGTCACCTTTTACAGAAAGAAGAAGAAATGAGGGAACACAGTAAAGTTAGTAAAGCATCAGTTGAAGATCAGGTGATGTAGTGTACTTTCTGCTGTAGATGGTCTCATCAATCAGACCTGATCACCTCTGACTAGTAGTGTAACGGATCACTAAACTCACGGATCAGATCGGTCCTCGGATCAAGAGTTACGGATCGGATCATTTTTCGGATCAGCATGTCTATGACATTATAACATATGTCTATGTGATCACCCCTTCCTCCCCCCAGACGAAAATATTCGGAGCTCGTCTCTTCCCTTCGACCGTGTTCTTCGGCTCATTTCGGCTCCTCCATTCG